>NC_034188.2:74263409-74286984 GCF_002021735.2 Oncorhynchus kisutch | reverse complement strand
CCTCTCCCCCTCTCCCCTCTCCCCCCTCTCTCCCCCCTCTCCCCCCTCCCTCTCCCCCCTCTCCCCTCTCCCCCCTCTCCCCTCTCCCTCTCTCCCCTCTCTCCCCCTCTCTCCCCCTCCCTCTCCCCCTCTCTCCCCCTCTCCCTCTCTCCCCCTCTCTCCCCCTCTCCCCTCCTCTCCCCCTCTCCCTCTCTCCCCCTCTCCCCCTCTCCCTCTCTCCCCCTCTCTCCCCCTCTCCCTCTCTCCCCCCTCTCCCCCTCTCCCCCCTCTCCCCCTCTCCCCTCCCTCCCTCTCTCTCTCTCTGTGTTAAAGTGGAAGATACTTTCCTCCCCGACTAGCTCTAGGTCTGTAAACACACGTACGTCCTCCTAGGAGTAACGGCTCCTATTTACATTCTTTTTTAAATAACATACAGCTAGCTACCATTGTAATTCTCAACTCTATTAGAACACATACTTCATTTTACAAGGTTGTACCGTTCAGTTAATGTTCTATGGGAGTGTATAAAACAGTACTGACTACACACATTACAATAATAGTGAATAAACCAGGAAATCCCTGTCTCACCGTGTGGTCTCTCCTCCAGTCCTCTTCAGGCTGTTGGGGTTCCGGATCAGTTTGTCCAGCATGTTGACGATCTGGCCAAACTTGGGCCTATCGCCCCTCTCCCTCTGCCAGCAGTCCAGCATCAGCTGGTGCAATGCCACGGGGCAGTCCATAGGTGGGGGCAGCCTGTACCCCTCATCTATGGCCTTGATCACCTTGGGGGAGAGGGGGCAGAGGTTTAGAGGGTTGATGGTAGACTGTGAGCTAGATTACTCAGCCATCTTACTCACACTGTAATGATGATGTTATTATAATTGAATAATAGGATGGAATCAGGAAAATTGTACAGCTCTAATTGCACAGATACTATTTGTTATTATGACATAACATAATTATTATTTGACGTTTTAAACCTGAATCTGTTCTCATTGTAGACTTACATCCTGGTTACTCATGTCCCAATATGGCCGCTCTCCGTATGACATCACTTCCCACATGACAATGCCGTAGCTCCACACGTCGCTGGCCGAGGTGAACTTTCTGTAGGCGATGGCCTCTGGGGCTGTCCAGCGAATGGGGATCTTCCCTCCCTGTGATTGTCAGGTAACAAGGTGTTAGTATCACTCATACTGTACCAAAAACATAGATCTACATACAAAAATAAAAACACCTAAATATGTTGACAGGTAGATAGACATACTGAAATTACAGCCAGACTCTCTTACCCTGGTGGTGTAAGCAGGCTCGGGGTCATCCTCCAGGACTCGTGACATGCCGAAGTCAGACACCTTACACACCAGGTTGCTGTTGACCAGGATGTTGCGTGCGGCCAGGTCTCTGTGGACGTAGCTCATGTCAGACAGGTACTTCATGCCCGACGCGATGCCACGCAAGATGCCCACCAGCTGGATCACTGTGAAACGGCCGTCATTCTTCTAGAGAACCAAACAAACAAAGAACTTCATGTTATATATTGTTTGTATGCAGTCTACTGGCAGGATGGGATGATGATTGTAGATAGTAAGTCATCATAATCTTGATGACGTTGCTTGTTTGACATTCATTAAGAGGATAACGGCCGTAATAGTCAGAGTTCTGAACATATGTAAGCAGACACATACCACACACACTGCATGACTTACCCTCAGAAATGCATCCAGCGAGCCATTCTCCATGTACTCTGTGATAATCATCACTGGTTTACCTGAAGTAAAAAGAGAGAGAGGGAGTGAGAGAGAATGAAAGGCAGATGATTATGGAGGTAAATGATGCACATCACAGCACAGCAGGAGAGCAGTGGTTCTCAGGAGAGTGTGTGTGTGTGCGTGTGCGTGTGTGCGTATGCGTGTGCGTGTGCGTGTGTGTGTGTGTGTGTGTGTGTGTGTGTGTGTGTGTGTGTGTGTGTGTGTGTGTGTGTGTGTGTGTGTGTGTGTGTGTGTGTGTGCGTGTGCGCGTGCGTGTGTGTGTGTGTGTGGGGTATACCATTCGTCTCAGTCCCGTAGTGATTTAATTAGTTCAGTGTAAGTGTGTCCTCGTGGCTCCCACTTACTCAACAACACAGAGAAGGATCTCTACCGTAACATAACACCAACCAACCCCCCCCCCCCATTCTCTTCAGAATGTATTCACACCGCTAGACTTTTTATACATTTTGTTGTGTTACAGCCTGAATTGAAATGGATTAAATATAGCTATAAAAAATGTCACTGGCCTACACACAATATCCCTGTCACGATTTCCGCCGAAGTCGGTCCCTCTCCTTGTTCGGGCAGGGTTCCGCGGTTGACGTCACCGGCCTTCTAGCCATCACCGATCAACTTTTCTTTTTCCATTTGTTTTGTCTTTGTTTTCTACACACCTGGTTTCAATTTCCCCATTACATGTTCATTATTTAACCCTCTGGTTTCCCCCATGTTTGTGTGCGTGTTTGTTCTATTGTTCAGGCTGTTACTGACGGCTGGTATTTTGTTGCCGGGTTTCGTTATTATTATGTACTGGTATTGTTCCCGCACCATAGTATTGTGTTTATACTGGTGTTATCTTGTATTAAATACCTTGTCCACGCATCTCAGCTCTCCTGCACCTGACTCCTTTCACCAGTTACCCACAGCCTTGACAACCCCTTAATTTCAAAGTGGAATTATGTTTTTAGAAATGTTTACAAATTAATAAAAATTGAAAGGCTGAAATGTGTTGAGTCAATACGTATTCTACCCCTGAAATGTGTTGAGTCAATACGTATTCTACCCCTGAAATGTGTTGAGTCAATAAGTATTCTACCCCTGAAATGTGTTGAGTCAATAAGTATTCTACCCCTGAAATGTCTTGAGTCAATAAGTATTCAACCCCTGAAATGTCTTGATTCAATAGGTATTCAACCCCTTTGCCATTGAAAGCCTAAATATGTTCAGGAGTGTAAATGTGCTTAACAAGTCACATAATAAGTTGCATGGACTCTCTGTGTGCAATAATAGTGTTTAAAATGTTTTTTTTCATGACCATCTCATCTCTGTACCCGACACATATAATTATGTGTAAGGTCCCTCAGTCCAGTAGTGAATTTCAAACACAGATTCAAACACAAAGACCAGGGAGGTTTCCAATGCCTCACAAAGAAGGGCCCCTATTGGTAGATTGGTAAAAGAAAAAAAGAAAAAAGCTAACAGACAATATAATATCCCTTTGAGCATGGTGAAGTTACTCATTACACTTTGGGTGGTGTATCAATACACCCAGACACTACAAAGATACAGGCCTCCTTCCTAACTCAGTTGCTGGAGAGGAAGGAAACCACTCAGGGATTTCACCATGAGGCCAATGGTGACTTTAAAACAGTTACAGAGTTTAATGGCTGTGATAGGAGAAAACTGAGGATGGATCAACAACACTGTAGTTACTCCACAATACTAACCTTATTGACAGAGTGAAAAGAAGGAAGCCTGTACAGAATACAGATATTCCAAAACATGCATCCTGTTTGCCACAAGGCACTAAAGTAAAACTGAAAAAAATGTGGCAAAAAGCAATTCACTTTTTGTCCTGAATAGAAAGTGTTGTATTGGATTTGCCCCAAACATAACACATTGCCACTCTCCATTTTTTTCAAGCATGATGGTGGCTGCATCATGTTATAGATATGCTTGTAAATGTTAAGGACTGGGGAGGTTTTATGGGTAAAAAATTAACGGAATGAAGCTAAGCACAGGCAAAATCCTAGAGGAAAACCTGATCCAATCTGTTTTCCACCAGACACTGGGAGATTAATTCCCCTTTCAGCTGGACAATAACCTAAAACACAAGGCCAAATCTACATTGGAGTTGCTAACGAATACAACAGTGAATGCTCCTGAGTGGCCGAATTACAGTTTTTACTTAAATCTACTTGAAATTCTATGGCAAGACCTGAAAATGGTTGTGTAGCAAATGATAAACAACTAATTTGACAGAGTTTGAAGAATAAAAAAAAAAAGAATGGCCAAATGTTGCACAACCCAGGTGTGGAAAGCTCTTGGAGATTTACCCAGAAAGATTCAGCTGTGATCGCTGACAACGGTGCTTCGACAAATAATTGACGCAGGGGTGTGAATACTTACGTAAAGGAGATATTTCTGTATTTCATTTTCAATTGTGCTAAAATGTCTAAAAACATGTTTTCACTTTGTCATGATGGGGTATTGTATGTAGGTTGGTGAGAAAAATATATTTCCTCCATTTTGAATTCAGGGTGTGAATACTTTCTGAAGGCACTGTACATACACACACAATCTCTATTCATCTATGACAATCTGTGTATTTATGTCCTTCACCATTCTCTCGGTTCCTTTCACACTTTTATGCCAACTTTCTGTACATTCTGTCACTCTCCACTTTCTCTCTCCCTTTCTTCCTCCCTCTCACACTTTCTCTTTTTCCATGTCATTCTCCATCCCTGCCACTCCTTTCTGTGCTCTCTCTCTCTCTCTCTCTCTCTCTCGGGGGAGCATCTGTCTCTTTCTTTCAGCAGGAGGGAGATTCCCTGGTGGTTCTGTGATGGTTTGCGTGTCTTTGTGTGGCTCTGGGAGGTAGAGAGGAGGAGGTGGAGCTCTAGCAAGATGGCAACTGCCTAACCAGCCATACAGCAAATACATGGCGAAGAGTTGACATTTACTTCTAACTCCTCTTGGAATTGTTAGATACTGTGCTATGATTATGATGATTATTTTAAACATGTATACTTACATTTGATTTGTTATTAGAAACTCATTTGCCCACATATTTCAGAGTTATTGGAGTGTTTCCTAGTTATTAGTGTCTAGTTCCACTGAGTCAAGTAGTTAGTAGTTTCAGGGTCTGAAGGTGAAGTTCTCCCACTCTGCAGTAGACTGGTTCGATTGCCAAGAGGCTGTCAGTCACGGCTCTGTGTGGTGCGTGATTGGCACTCCATGACTTACAGGGCTATAGCAACGCCCCAAAGAGGAAGTGGAGTTCAACTTGAGAGAGGAGCCTCTTTGTCAACCATCTTTGTGCTGTTTTGTTCTCCTCTGCTGCCCCCGGGCCGCGGCTGATTGACAGCTCCCTAACTAAGTCTGAGGAGCGTCTGACCTACGACCCCCATCTCGCCCCTTCTCAGCCCCTCCCTCGTCCTCCCAGCCTATTTGCATGCTAATGTCTTGTTTACTGAATACGTCCCGTCGCCTTTGGCAATGAACTCTGGGCAAGGGCCCCGCCAATAAGCTGATTATCACCTGTCCAAAAATGACTAGGGAGGGTAGAGGATAACATATAGGACAATGTTTGGAGAACATTGAGGTAACATTAGGGGAACATTATTAAAGAGAGCTGACGTCGGTGGGAGAACACAAAGAGGCCTGCTACTAACTCTCACTGGATCGTATTGTAATTGTTTTTTATAAAAGGACCATTTCTAATTTAGCAGTGCTTACATTATGTAAATGTGGGAATATAAATGTATCACATCCTAAAGGAAAGCTGGGAATCCTTAAAGTGTTAATGACTGACGATGGACGGCCAGGGTTTTTAATTATGTCAGAGTGACGCTAAGAAAAAATAAATAAATGGCTAAGATGAGAGGCTATGCTGCCTCAGCTCTGAGTCTCTGATGTTAGTCTATTTATGTATTTAGTGCGTATTTAGACTTCATCAATAATTAATAAGACTTAATTGGCCTCTTGGACAGGCAGTGCTGCCGTACTGAGGCGAGATAGAAGTCCCTTTTAAATAGATTGGAATAGGGAGAGGGAAAAGTGCAATTCAAATAATGGATTCTTAATAGATTCCACCGACACACTCAAGTGTGAAGGACTAATTGCAGAGAAACGGGTGTCAAGCTTTTTGTCATTACAAAGATGGGAGTAAGGGGAGACGGAAGGAGAGGAAAATTAGATGCAGTCCTCTCCTCTCAAATGGTTTCTGTTTCCAGTCTGGTATCTCATTTACTTGTTCTCTACATCTCTCTCTACATCTCTCTCTACATATCTCTCTCAGTGTCTGCTTCTCTTTCAGCCTCCCCTTTCCTTTCTCAATCTTTCTCCCCCTCTTCCCCTCTTCTTCTTCTCTCCTTTTCTCCTTCACGCTCCCTCTCACATTTATTGTTCTTCTCTCTATTTTTCAATCACATTCTGTCTCTCCATCTCATCTCCTATGTCTTTCCTCCCTTTATCTCTCTCTCTCTCTCTCTCTCTCTCTCTCTCCCTCTCTCTCTCTCTCTCTCTCTCTCTCTCTCTCTCTCTCTCTCTCTGAGGGCTGTGCAGATTGAATGGCTGACTGTGATTGGTTTATTCACCTAGAGAGGAGGACATATAGGACTGGCTGTTCTGTCACAATGCATTAAACCAGTCTCTCCATCTATCCAGGCAAGGTAACTGAGGTAACACTCACACACACATGTACCTAATCAAAGGTGAACAGACATAGTTCATAGTAAAATACATGAATAATACAATTCTAAACCAGTAGGAACAGCAATAGAAATCTCTCTCTCTCAAACACCTATACAACGCACTACGAACTGAACGCCCAACTAGTTTCCCACACGTACACCCCCCATCCCCCAACACACTCTAAACAACAAGGGGTGAAGGGGTAAGAAGCCAGCGTCTGGTGTGGCAGCAGTACAGGGTCTGTCCTGCAGATACGGTATCACTCTCTAACCCCAAACACATTTACAGCTGACACTATGATTAATGAGCTAGTTGCAGCGCAGGACACATTAACCCTGTAGCCGACCTGGACCAGACCTGTTCCATCTGGACTCCAACCACCTGGGGATTCCCAGGATGGGCGCCATGTCCAGACCCACACCACCCCTACCCACGGCTCTCTGGGTAACAGGGCTGGGATGGGTCTTTATCTGAGCTTGTCCCTTTCAGGTTTTGTCTCCTCATAGTTTATGTTGAACATAGGGAAAATATAGAGTATATGATTGGTTTCTCTACTATAAGATCCACAATATTTTGATTCACTCACATTTATTTAAATTCTGCCTTTTAAAAATCCTCTAATTAGGATCCTACTTACACTTGGTGACCACTCCCTCCAGGTGAATGATGTTTGGATGGTCGAATTGGCCCATGATGCTGGCCTCAGACAGGAAGTCCCGCCTCTGCTTGTCGGTGTATCCCGCCTTCAGGGTTTTAATGGCCACACAAATCTCCCTCTTCCCTGGCATTTTCAGACGACCGCTGCACACCTCCCCAAACTCACCTGGAACACACACATACACACAACTTATTATAAAACACAGGCCATATCAAACTCACCTGGAACACACACATACACACAACTTATTATAGAACACACGTCTTATCAAACTCACAAGGAAATACATACTCATACATTTTCAACATGGTGAAGAAAATACCTGATAACACAGAAACCACAATTATTTCTAGGGAAGGGAACGGGTGGTGGTGGGAAAGGGGGCTGTACTTTAATCATTGATCGACCCCCTGTGATCCCCAATCCCTCCTTCTCAGTCGAGCAGAAAGAGAGCAAGAGAGAGGGAAATGGCTATTGATTATTTTCTACTATTTGGTTTATCGGCTGACTTTTTCCACTGGCAGACAAGGGAAAGCAGGAACATTACATTTTCCCTCCCAAGTCATTTTATTGTCTATTGACCCAATGAGTCGGGCCAAATATTACCAGTCTGACAGACGGTCATGTTGACATAGTAAAAGTATGTGCAATGGTGAGTCCAGTCCGTACCGATGCCAATGACTTTCTCAATCTTGATACAGGAAGCGTCGATCTCCTTGGCAAACTCTCGGACAGCCTGGTTGGGGTCCTCGTAGGTGAAGGGGTCTACGTATATCCTCACTCCTGAGAGAAAGGAGGAGGGAAAGAGACAGTTAATGCATTCTGACCAGCAGAGCCCCATCTGTTCTTCATTTTCCCCATGCTGTGGGCTATACTGCTTCCTCTCTTCTCCTTTATCCTTTAATTCCTCAACTTCTACATTACAACATCTCTCCATCCAATGTCTCTGTTAGATTGATGTAATAACTCTTATTTCATCAGAGTTAATGACGTCTAAAATAATATGAAAGTATTTGTCTTGTCAATAGGTTTTGACTGGAGAATACTGTGGTAAATGTTATACGGCATTACTTTGGAATACACATTTCATCCACACTGTTATTACAAAGATAACTGCTTTTTATTACTCTATTAACCAACTGCGTCATTCTTTCAGAGGCTCTTTTTTCAGTGTCGCTCATCAGTGAACGTTGATATTAGCGTAGGATGAGCACAGTGAGTGGTCTACCTTGGTGTAGGTGTTTCTCTTCATCAGCATCCTGCTTGGCCTTACTGTACTTACTCCTTCTGGGGAGAAAAACAACATGGCCGACGTGGTTAGCTAGGTTCAGCAGCACGAAGCTAGTCCATGGTGTTATTATTGAGGTTGTCTAAGGCCACCAGATGTGCAGAACAATGTTGGACTAATGACTTTTAAACATGACAATGTGCCTCTCTGTCCTTTTAATGACTGTTAGCCATGCTGAGCGCTACCCACCCACCTCTCCCCCGCACGATGGTCAAGACACAATGACAGACAGTTACCGTCAATGAATATGAATCAAAGACGGCCACCTGCTTGGCTGGAAAAGCCCCAATCACACACACATGTGCGCACAAACACACAAACATCCCCCTTCTCCATCGCCCACACACTCTCTCTCTCATACATATAGAAGTGTCCAATCACACAGGAGCCCACACACACCCACAAACAGTGGCCAGTAAAAGACAGAGCGTGGTTAAAGCGTGAAGAGAGAGACCCCATCTGCATGTAATCCCATCTGTGTGTCACTGCTTTGTTCTGCTCTACTGCTCGCTGGTTAACACCCTCTGATTGGGTCACTGCAAATCCACCTGCTGCCTCCTTCTCTCTCTCACTTTTTCTCTCCTCTTCTACACCTCCCTCTCTCTCACTCTCTCTCTCTATCTCTCCTACTCTCTCACTGTCTCTCTCTCTCCATCTCCCCACAGGTCACAGAATCTAACTACCACCCCATATTACAGCCACAGAGAGAGATAGAGGGATAGAGGGATAGAGGGATAGAGGTGGAGGGAGGAGAGGAAGAGAGAGGAAAGAGGCGATGGAGTGGGAGAAGAGGAGCGAGGGTCGCTGATTACATCTCTTCAACTGTCACACCGTCAATCATGTCTCAGGTGTGGCTACACATCACTCACTGGGGCTGTGTGTGTGTGTGTGTGTGTGTGTGTGTGTGTGTGTGTGTGTGTGTGTGTGTGTGTGTGTGTGTGTGTGTGTGTGTGTGTGTGTGTGTGTGTGTGTGTGTGTGTGTGTGTGTGTGTGTGTGTGTGTGTGTGTGTGTGTGTGTGTGTGTGTGCGTGTGTGTGTGTTAGTGTGTGCACCTATCGTCGTGTGACAGACACTTTTTCGAGCCTGCCAAGCAGCTGCCAAGCAAGAGATTCTCATCACGGAGGCAAGATGGAGAGAAAGAAAACGGAGAGAGAGAGGGAGAGAGAGAGGGAGAGAGAGAGAGAGAGAGGGGGGGGGGGGGCGAGAGAGAGAGAGAGAGAGAGAGAGAGGATGAGAGTCTCACCTCCTGCTGATGACGAAGGCACTGATGAGTATGAGGAGGAGAACAACACTGCCCACCACAGACACCAGCAACACTGTGGAGTTAGTCCCATCTCCGATGATAGGAGCTGGAACTGAATATGAGAGGAAGCGCGGGAGGGAGAGAGAGAAGAAAGAGGAGATGAGAGAGGAATACAAATATATAGAGAGAGTGAGGAGACAGGTAGAGAGAGAGAGAGAGAGAGAGGGAGAGAGAGAGAGAAAAAAGGAGAGGTAGTGAGAGAAAGAGAGAGAGAAAAATGAGCGGTTGAGAGAGAGAAAGAGAGAGAAAAATGAGAGGTAGAGAAAGAAAGAGAGAGAAAAGGGAGAGGTAGAGAGAGAAAGAGAGAGAAAAAGGAGAGGTAGAGAAAGAAAGAGAGAGAAAAAGGAGAGGTAGAAAGAGGGAAAGAGTGGGTGGACAGACACAGAGCAAAAGTCAATATCATTCAGTCTAATCAGGTCCCGAGATGTAAAACCTACAGTAGATGCTCTATTTGTCATCGTCATTGACCTCCTCTTCCGTCCTCTCTCCCTCCATGTGTGGCCCATTAGTCCTTCTCCCTATCCTCCATTTTATGAGTCCCCATAAAGTATTGTGTTTCTCAGAGGCCCATTGAGACACAACGCAGTGCCATTCCACTGAGCAAAGAGCTGTGTGCTTCAGTGTGTCATTACCATATGCCACTATCTCCATCTACATCACAAGGAGACACCCGTGTCTAGAGGACAGAACAGACGTCCTCCTGCCCACATGACAGGGGCAATCAGATGACACAGGGCCTCTTATTGGAGGTCAGGACTGTTCATAACAGTCAAAAATATACTTATGAGTTTGAATGTTTGTTAAATGTTAGGGATTATTTAGGTGTTATTCAGATGTACTAAAACAGGTGATATCAGTATGTGACATAATGTCTATACCATTCATGTTCCAACATGTTAGAAGCTGTGACAAAGATGTAGGTGGGTAGCATGTGCTAAAACAGAACACATGTTGACACTTGCTCTGTGTCACAATGACATCATCACAGTGATTTGTGCGATGCTGTCAAGGTAGCGCTCCACTTACCAGAGTTGGTCATGAACTCGAAAGGAGCACTGAACTCTCCGTAGCCGGCGGCGGTGCGAGCGCGCACATGGAACACATAGGAGGTCAGAGGGGTCAGGCCCTTGATGTCGGTGTTCCTGGACGACGTCTTGATAATGCGATAACTCCTCTCATTCTGGTCCTAAAGGAGAGAGAGAGGGATGAAAAGAGTTGAGGTGGTTTTCCTGGCATGTCAAAGGTTCTTACTTCAGCTTCGTCAGAGGCTAGTGTCAGGTTGTCACCTTTTCACTGCTCAGAAAAAAAGATTTCTCAACCTGTCAGGTTCAATGTTATTTTAAAGCCTGAGCGGAAAAAAACTGCATTTCCCAGAGAACTACATTTCCCACCTCACCTTCTCATAGTATTTGACCTCGTACTCCAGGATGACCCCGTTGGCTTTCTCAGGCTGCTGCCAGGCCAGGGAGATGGTGTGTCTGGTGATGTCCTTGGCTTGGATCGAGTTGACGGGAGACGGTGCTAGGGACAGAAAGAAATGACAAAAAGAGAGACATTTTAGCCTTTTATTTTTTTATTTAACCTTTATTTAACTAGGCAAGTCAGTGAAGAACAAATTCTTATTTACAATGAAGACCTACTCTGGCCAAATCCCAACGACGCTGGGCCAATTGTGAGCCGCCCTATGGGACTCCCACTCACGGCTGGATGTGATACAGCCTGGATTTAAACCAGGGACTGTAGTGACGCCTCTTGCACTGAGATGCAGTGCCTTAGACTGCTGCGCCACTCGGGAGCCACTCGCCACTCGGGAGCATTGACCTTTCCTGCCTTGTTGTTTTGACCCTCTGAGCCACTAACTCTGTTTCTTTCCTATTGCTCTTTCTGGGAATGTCACCATACCATGCAATCAACTCCACCTGCCGTTTAGCTTGGCTCCCAGTCCAAGGGCTTCGGTGTGTAACGGCTAATAGCTACGGCTACAGCGCTACAGCTACGGAGTCCGATGGTGAAGCTCTATTGCTAAGCCAAATGGTTGGAATACATCAAAACAAACCTTCCCAATGCCTACAGCTAGTTTTAGATCCATTTCCCTCCACACAGCAGACGCTCCAAGCTAAGGACTATCTCACTTCCTGTCCCGCAAATTCCAAAGATTCTCTGGTCACCCTGGGAAACCACTGCGTTGCTATGACATCTCCCCTGCTCCCTTGCTGTTGCTGCTCTGTCTTCTAGCCAATCAATAGTTTTTTATTAAAAGTAGGCAGAGGTCAATGTCTAAAGGCCAATCTGCAGCAGCCCATAATGAGACAGTATTTCAACCAGCTGCTCTGTCTGTGTTCCCCCTTCAACGTCTGCAGGTTAAAACACAGATAACAGCTCACACTCACTCCCTCCCAACTTGCTCCAAAAGTCAAGCCTCTATTTCAGAGATTGACAACACAAACATTTTGTCAGAGTCAGACACAGACGACACTAGAAAGTTACATCATCCATATGGATATGGTTGTCTGGGGGAAAAAACATCCACTTACTGATCGAAAAGCACTGACAAATGCAGAGGTGGAGCCTACAAAAAGACCAGCACACACTCATGCCCAAGGAAAGAGAAATACAATTATAGACAGAGGGTCACACAGACAAACAGACATGCAGGCTGAGTACACACACACACACACAGTCAGGTAGAGCTGGATAGGGGAGTTCAAAGACATCTTCAGACAGAGCAGGGCTCTACGCTGACCTTTATTACAAGGAACACGTGTTGAAAAATGTAGGTGATATTAAAGATAGAATCCTTCATTTTTCTAGGCGCACTGGTGCTCCTCAATAAAAATTACAGGTCGCACAGCAAAATATATAGACGCATATGCAAGTCAAATGTTGGTACTGTAGAGCCCTTCAGGAGAAACACCCTTCCAGCCGCTTCCTCTCACCTCCTCAACAGCCATTAACTCTTCCCCCATATATACACATTACACACACATCGACCCAGTCACACCCAGTCACACACAGACCCCAGTCACACCCAGTCACACACAGACCCCAGTCACACCCAGTCACACACAGACCCCAGTCACACACAGACCCAGTCACACACAGACCCAGTCACACACAGAACCAAGTCACACATCGACCCAGTCACACCCAGTCACACACAGACCCCAGTCACACCCAGTCACACCCAGTCACACACAGACCCCAGTCACACATCAACCCAGTCACACCCAGACCCCAGTCACACACAGACCCCAGTCACACACAGACCCAGTCACACACAGACCCAGTCACACCCAGACCCAGTCACACACAGACCCCAGTCACACCCAGTCACACCCAGTCACACACAGACCCCAGTCACACATCGACCCAGTCACACCCAGACCCCAGTCACACACAGACCCCAGTCATACACAGACCCAGTCACACACAGACCCAGTCACACCCAGTCACACACAGACCCAGTCACACACAGACCCAGTCACACCCAGTCACACACAGACCCCAGTCACACACAGACCCAGTCACACCCAGTCACACACAGACCCCAGTCACACACAGACCCAATCACACCCAGTCACACACAGAACCCAGTCACACACAGACCCCAGTCACACACAGACCCAGTCACACCCAGTCACACACAGACCCCAGTCACACACAGACCCAGTCACACCCAGTCACACACAGACCCAGTCACACACAGACCCAGTCACACACAGTCACACACAGACCCAGTCACACACAGACCCAGTCACACCCAGACCCAGTCACACACAGACCCAGTCACACCCAGACCCAGCCACACACAGACCCAGTCACACACAGTCACACACAGACCCAGTCACACCCAGACCCAGTCACACACAGACCCAGTCACACACAGACCCAGTCACAGACCCAGTCACACACAGACCCAGTCACACACAGACCCAGTCACAGACCCAGTCACACACAGATCCAGTCACACACAGACCCAGTCACACACAGTCACACACAGACCCAGTCACACCCAGTCACACACAGACCCAGTCACACCCAGTCAGACACACACCCAGTCACACACAGTCACAGACAGTTACATACAGACCCAGTCACACACAGACCCAGTCACACACAGACCCAGTCACACACAGTCACACACAGACCCAGTCACACCCAGTCACACACAGACCCAGTCACACCCAGTCAGACACACACCCAGTCACACACAGTCACATCCAGTTACATACAGGCCCAGTCACACACAGACCCAGTCACACACAGACCCAGTCACACACAGTCACACACAGTCACACACAGACCCAGTCACACACAGTCACACACAGACCCAGTCACACACAGTCACACACAGTCACACACAGACCCAGTCACACACAGTCACACACAGACCCAGTCACACCCAGTCAAACACAGACCCAGTCACACCAAGTCACACACAGACCCAGTCACACACAGACCCAGTCACACACAGACCCAGTCACACACAGTCACACACAGACCCAGTCACACACAGACCCAGTCACACACAGTTACACACTGACCCAGTCACACACAGACCCAGACACACATAGACCCAGTATCACACCGACCCAGTCACACACAGACCCAGTCACACATAGACCCAGTATCACACCGACCCAGTCACACACAGACCCAGTCACACATAGACCCAGTATCACACCGACCCAGTCACACACAGACCCAGTCACACACAGACCCAGTCACAGACCCAGTCACACACAGACCCAGTCACACACAGACCCAGTCACAGACCCAGTCACACACAGACCCAGTCACACACAGATCCAGTCACACACAGACCCAGTCACACACAGTCACACACAGACCCAGTCACACCCAGTCAGACACACACCCAGTCACACACAGTCACATCCAGTTACATACAGACCCAGTCACACACAGACCCAGTCACACACAGACCCAGTCACACACAGTCACACACAGTCACACACAGACCCAGTCACACACAGTCACACACAGACCCAGTCACACACAGTCACACACAGTCACACACAGTCACACACAGACCCAGTCACACACAGTCACACACAGACCCAGTCACACCCAGTCAAACACAGACCCAGTCACACCAAGTCACACACAGACCCAGTCACACACAGACCCAGTCACACACAGTTACACACTGACCCAGTCACACACAGACCCAGACACACATAGACCCAGTATCACACAGACCCAGTCACACATAGACCCAGTATCACACCGACCCAGTCACACACAGACCCAGTCACACATAGACCCAGTATCACACCGACCCAGTCACACACTGACCCAGTCACACACAGACCCAGTCACACACAGACCCAGACACACATAGACCCAGTATCACACTGACCCAGTCACACACAGACCCAGTCACACACAGTCACACACAGACCCAGTCACACACAGTTACACACTGACCCAGTCACACACAGACCCAGACACACATAGACCCAGTATCACACCGACCCAGTCACACACAGACCCAGACACACATAGACCCAGTATCACAACCACCCAGTCACACACACGGTCCTGAGTCTCCACCAAGGCTAAAGCACAAATGCAGGCAAAACATTGTTGCTGATATTGTGGTAGTTTACTGTCTGCCATTTAAAGTTAGCTAGAGTAGTACTACTATAGAAGCTAAGTAAATCTCTGACCCGTGACTTTGGCTACTGTAAACTTCCTATCCATCCTACCTGGTGCTGCCTTTTAAACAATTACACTGTTGTGATTATTGAGGCGACCCCTAGCGTCGATTATGAAAGGATTCTCTGTGACATTATATATATTGTATTCCCCCAGACCAGTCCAGGAGTTACTGTCCCGCGAGGCTAGTGTTCACTCTAATGCTAACACAACCAGGCTTTTAGGGAGGGAATGAGTTCAACCAGGCCTGGAATCCAAGCACCAACGATGGGTTAGGTTTCAGTGGTGGGGGCAGTGGGGTTTGAAGGGGGAGATGGGTCTGGAACGGGGTGGGGGGTGGGGGGTGGGGGCAGTGGGGTTTGAAGGGGGAGATGGGTCTGGAACGGGGTGGGGGGGTACATACAGCTCTCAGAGCGAGAGGAGGTAAATAGATTTCCCTGGGTTGTGTCATTCTGCCGGTCGGGCTAAAGTGTTGCGTCTCTATTAAACAATTAGAACGGCAGCCATTTGTAACCCTCAAATCAATATTTACTGGAGGGCGCCTGGCAGCCAGACCCACTTTGAAGGGCCCCCCGGGGGTGACCAGGGACGCTCCCGACCAGAAAGAACCCCAAAGGGTCAGCCGGCCCATTCCCCTTAGGTAATCCACACATCCATCCTTTCTCCTAAAATGACAGATATGGAGATTTAATCGGGTTCTGGTCCTCTTGTTGCTTTTTCCAAGGCTAATGTGAAGTTAAAGATGAGTGATTCTGTGAGTGGTTCCTTCTAAGGCTTGGTATGGAGGAGGTGAAGGTTACAATGGAAGGACACACACTGTACTATCAATCAGGGAAAAGTTTAAGACTTAGAGAAGATAAAACATACACATGCATGCACGCAAGAACACACACACACACACACACACACACACACACCAAAAACACATAGGACACAAGTAGGCCTACATACACACACATTGTGTCACTATCACACTCCAAACACACGACCAGGATCAAGCTAACACACGCGATGCAGGAGATTAGAGATGTAACAACAGGGCTAGATTGGAGAATAACAGTGTAAACTAGCTGCCTGACCGGCACCTCTATAGACAGACCTGAATATGGGGCAGATCTGTAATGTCTTACCGCCTCCTGAAAGCGTGGGCTAAAACGCTGGCGGAATACTAAGTGGAAAAGCAATGAATATTCAGATCTCATTTCCCAATAATGTGCTCCAAAAACTCTTTTACAGCTTGCACGCCGCAACACTCACACACACCCAAGCATACATGCACGTGCACACACACACAAACTCATTATACCAACAGACAGATGGAAACACACATAAAAACATACACATACTCACATTATCGCTCACAGACAGTGGAGAAAGTCAACGGCACACAGCAGCCCATGCATATATTAGCTAGCAGAGACACATTAGCAGAGCTGGGAATGAGTAACACAGACAAACTGAGATTAGTTGAACGTTTGCTCCCTGGCTGGATGAAAATGTCTTTGTGGGTAAGTTTGTTGAGCTAGCTACTTTTTGAGCTACTTTCTGAGTCTGTGTGTCACAGTGAGAAAGAGTTGGACCCTATGAGTAAGTTACGCTCTTGAGTGAGTTAGTTTGTCTTACAGAGAGAGAGCGAGAGAGAGAGAGAGAGAGAGAGAGAGAGTTGAGTTGAGTGAATGAGTTTGACTTTGTGAACATGTTCGTTCTGAGATATTCAGGTAACTGGACCAGCTGTGGTCACATTGTGTGGTTTGGAGAATATGTGGGTGAATTATGGATTGACATTAAAGAAACAAAGTCCGGGGAACACATGTGGGTGCCATATTGGAGTCTGGTTGCCAGATTGGAGTCACTTGATTTGCTGCAGCAGAGGAAAAAACTGGCAAAGTGGGAGCTGTTTTTCAGGGTGTCGAGAAATTGTTTCCCCCATACGAGATCCCCAATAAAGTCTCCTTCCACCCACGTCCCCATGTTCACCTGCATTTCCAATTCAGCATAGTGATGGAAACACACACACACAATGACAAACACATAGTGATGGAAACACACACACACAATGACAAACACATAGTGATGGAAACACACACACAATGACAAACACATAGTGATGGAAACACACACACACAATGACAAACACATAGTGATGGAAACACACACACACAATGACAAACACATAGTGATGGAAACACACACATACAATGACAAACACATAGTGATGGAAACACACACACACAATGACAAACACTTACACGCACTAACTCACTGCCTTTTCAAGACATTACACATACCAATGATCATACTGAGACATACACACACACACACACACACACACAAGATCTAGAGTAAAGACTGGATCTCATAAACTTTCTAAACATTGATTTACAGGTCGACACAAAGCTGGACATCCCTCAAACCCACACACACCCCTTCCTTCATCCAGAGGGGTGAAGGGGTTACACCCTATCTGATTTACCAGGGGGATTGTTCATGGTGAAATTAGGAATCCCCCAACTCCCCCTCTGCACTCTTTCCCTACAGAAACCTGAATCTTGATCAAGGCTGCTGGCCCAAGTGGCTTTTTACATAGCATATCATAATAAATCTATCGTAATAAATGTGTAATCCACTGTGTCTGGATGGGGGTGATATAGAGAGAGGGACAGCCACAGATGACTGTCTGGATTACAGGGGTGAAATCAGAGCTCTGAAACCCCCTACTGGGTATTAGGGGAGAAATCCAATCAACTCTGGTGCTATTCTCTTCAACCCGCACACACAAGTTCACAAGACACACACATAAGTTCACAAGACACACACAAGTTCACAAGACACACACACAAGTTCACAAGACACACACACACGTTCACAAGACACACACACAAGTTCACAAGACACACACACAAGTTCACAAGACACAAGTTCACAAGACACACACACAAGTTCACAAGACACACACACACATTCACAAGACACAAGTTCACAAGACACACACACAAGTTCACAAGACACACACACGAGTTCACAAGACACACACACACGTTCACAAGACACACACAAGTTCACAAGACACACACACACATTCACAAGACACACACACACGTTCTCAAGACACACACACACATTCTCAGACACACACATACACATGCACAGGCATTCTCTAACACACACACGCAAACATTCTACACAACACACAAAATAACCTGCACAGGCAGACATTTTTGCCTCACGCACACACAAGCATGACCACACATGCACACAAGCACACACACACTCCTAATGCCTCCAGCTGCAGGAGGGCCAACTTAATGTAAGTATTAGAGAATGGAGAACAGTTGTGAAACATGCTTCAGTGACGAGCCAACGGCATCATTTATATGGGGTGGCAGGGCAGCCTAGTCGTTAGAGAGTTGGACTAGTAACCGAAAGTTCAAATCCCCGAGCTGACAAGGTACAAATCTGTCGTTCGTCAAATCTGCCCCTGAACAGGCAGTTAACCCACTGTTCCTAGGCCGTCATTGAAAATAAGAATTTTGTTCTTAACTGACTTGCCTAGTTAAATAAAGGTTAATAAAAAAACTATCGCAGGACAACTGGTTTCAAGGCAGCTCTAGATCCATTAATCTCTCCTTTCTCCATCCTGTCCTTAAATAGCCAGTTAGAATCCTCCAGACATCTTCTCTTTTCCCAGGGATCAAAACAGCAACACAACAAGGCACTTAGCTCGCCACCCAAGAGCGCCGCAGTAAAACCAGAGGTAATAATCATCTATCAGGAGGGAAGGAAAGGTCACAGCCGTAAAATACATTTGCACAACAACTGGAGAAAAAATGGCTGAACGACAAAACAACAGGGGCCTTTCAGCGCACCAGCAGGCAGGGAGCTCTACTGTGGTTGTAGAGGGCCAGCCGCGGTATTCATGATCTCATTCCACTGGAACAACACACACTGCCCTACCCAACATACCGCAACTTAATTAAGCCTAACCAAATCAATACAATTCATTCGAATATAAATCTGTTTCCCCATTCCCCTTAAAATAAAATCTCATTCAAAGCACATCTCAACCTTTACCAAAACAACCCAACAAACAACAACAGTCTCCAGCAAATCTCTCCCCACCCACACACATCTCCCCCCAACCCCAACCCCAACTCACCGGCCTGGTTGGTAGTGACCGTCACCGACACGGCCTGCTCAGGTCCAGGGCTCTGCTGGGAGACCCCGTTAACAGCCCAAATCTCAAAGGTGTAGTTAGTGTGGGCCTGCAGGTCATTGATAGACACCTTGGTGGCCCTGAGGCTCAGCTGCTGGGGGCTGAAGTGGACCCCGTTCCCACAGGGCTGACACCGTGTCCCCTCGGGTCCACAGCGTTTACACACCACGTTGTAGCTGAGGTCCTGGCGTCCGCCAGAGGAGAGAGGAGCGCTCCACTCCAAGTTGACCGATGTCTCATTGACGTTGGAGATGAGGTGGAGCGGAGCTGTCGGGGGTCCTGGGAGAGAGAAGAGGGAGAGAAAGGTACAGAGAGGTGGTCTGAAGTACTCTCACTTAGCCAAACGTTTGGGTAACTGTCAGACAAAGCAGCTGTGAGAAGAGAGACTTGGTTTGAAGTGACTGAGTAGACTTTGGTGTTGCAATTAAACACAACACTAAATTGTTGAAATTGAAACACTTTGTTTTGGGGAAATCAATAGTAGTGATTGTCTGTGGTGGCTATAGCTAAGTGATTCATTCCTAATTATAGTTTGCAGTCCCTGCTAACCCAACTTTTCCTGAGGTCTCCTTTTCTTTTCAAATGGGCTGGGAAGTTAGGAAGTCTACATTCATATGGTGGATGTGTAATTAGTTATCATGGCAGTGAGCCTAACCCAGCTGGTCCCAGATCTGTTTATGGGACTCTCTTAGGGATTTGACAGTTTGTTTTTAACCCAGTAATAAAGAAGTGGCCTTGATCTAGGGTCTGTGTTTTATAATGTTTGGGACTGGAGGAGTGTGTGCATGTAAGTGTATGTACGCTATAGTGTGTTTGTGTGGTCAATCTGGGGATAGTCCATGCATTTACAAATAGTAGAGAAGAGGATGATAGTGTGAGAGGGGGGGGGGACAAACACCGTCTGTTCATCTAAGGAAGCAAAAAGCCACTGATTAATTCGGAGGACAGGGTTTATACTGGGGAGGAGATAGGGAGGGGGAGAGAGAGAGAGAGAGAGAGAGAGAGAGAGAGAGAGAGAGAGAGAGTGTGTGTGTGCGTGCGTGCGTGCGTGTGTGTGTGCGCACGCGCGTGTGTGTGTGTGTGTGTGTGTGTGTGTGTGTGTGTGTGTGTGTGTGTGTGTGTGTGTGTGTGTGTGTGTGTGTGTGTGTGTGTGTGTGTGTGTGTGTGTGTGTGTGTGTACAGGGTTAATATTAGTATCATCCCTACCTTCGTCTGACAATTCATTACCAGTTCTCATTAAACTTTATGATGAAGCCTCCCTCCCTCCCTCATCCCCTCTCCTCCCTCCATCCCTCATCCCCTCTCCTCGCACACCCCTCCTTCCAGTCAGTTATAGATGATAGTTTCTAAATTAAGGTGGCGGAGGCTGCAGAACCATCACTGTAATGATCTTTTGTCATGTAAGGTTCAATGTAGCAGTCTTCCTGTTTCTATCTCCTCTGTGGTTTCCTGCTAGAACACTGAGCTATTAAACAGATAGATTTTCTTAGTGCCATTCTGTCATAAACGGAAGAGGACTAAGGTCATATGTATGTGAGCTGGATTTATCCCCCAGTACAATGGGGTTTTGGGTCCATGTCTGAGCATGGACCCATTTGTTGCCATGGTAAGTCATGCTGGGCTGTATAACTATATTATGAGTTATTATATAATGTTCTATTCAATCACAGACACATCCCAGAAGCTCCCTGGTCTCCTACATTTCATTAACACTACCTTTGGCCATACCTGTTGCTCCCAGGATTATCCAGACGGAGAGGGCGAGCGTAAGAGAGAGGGAGAGTGGGAGCCATCAGCTGTGACTGACACTGGGTAATTAAACAGTAGGGAACGCAAACACAACGCTTCCAAAACACGACCAAAATGCTATTAAAATGCTACTTGTCGAAGGCACAGGATGTAGATCCCTCTCTGACAGAGTAGCTGTGGAGAGGACACTTGGAGCAGGCACCGTCTGTGGCCAGGGCACGGTAGTAGCCAATCTTACAGGCTGTAAGAACATAGATAGCGAGAGAGACAAGGTCAATCGGCATTGTACATAGAGAAACACACACTCACAGATAGTACACACCCCACACACTGTGGAATGTTGCTTTCAGTCGATCATATCTACTTAACACCTCTCTCTCTCTCTCTCTCTCTCTCTCTCTCTCTCTGTCTTTCTATTTCTCTTGTTGGGCGATTCAACAAGCTGACTGGGCTTTCCATCTTCTATTCATTTTCTCCAGTTCTACCCATATGTCAGAATTTTCCTCCTCTGAAAGCCAGACATTTCACCAGCCATGGGCATTCCAACATAATTAACAAACAAATGTCACCCCATTTGGCCCAGTGTCTCCTCTGAGCCAGGTTCTCAACACATGCCTACACTACACTACACTACACTTCACTACACTACACTACAGTACACTACACTACACATGCCTCAAATTGTAACCTAGGTGACACTTTTCCGGCTCGGGCGACGGCGCTAGCCTATCCTCTTGATTGACAGCTTGATTTGAGGGCTTTCAAGGAGTTCCTCTCTACTGTACCGTTTCCATAATAGCTGAGAAGTCTAGAGGGTTGTATTTCACCCAAGAGCACTGGATCAGAAGAGTAGGACAAAAGAGGGATGCTGTGAGAGGTGCAGTTCAGACAGCCAGGACACCGATTCGGCCAAATAGCCTGTCAATCACTGAGGCGGCCGGATACTTGGCAGGACCAGCGAATGGCATTGAGCCCTGGGGCCGGAGGGCTGGTGGTTTAGGAGAGGGGGAGGTGTGTGAGTGCTACCTAAACATTACAAAAACGCTACCAAAATATTACCACATCGTTACCTGAAACTGTTTCCACCATGTTAACTGAACAAACAGAAGGAGGGATCCTTGTTCACCAACATTCTTTCGTTCTCCCCTTTTCCCTCCATCTTTCCCACTTGTCCTATCTCTCAATTCCCTACTCCCCCTAGCCTCCGTATCCCACTCCCCCATTATCCACTCCATCCCAACTCCCTCCCTCCCTCACCCATCTACCCTCTCTCCCTCTCTTTTTCTGTCTCAGTAATTGTTGGCTGAGTGCTGAGTTGGGCCGTGAGGGAGCACAGGGTAAATTGGCCAGAGCATGGATCCTGCTATTACCATCCGAGAGGAATTCACTCAACCCTGAGTATTGTTCCCTCTCTCCCCCTCTTTCTCACCCTCTCTTCCTTTCCACCACCTCTCTCCACCCTCTTTCTCACCCTCTCTCCCTTTCCACCACCTCTCTCCACCCTCTTTCTCACCCTCTCTCCCTTTCCACCACCTCTCTCCACCCTCTTTCTCACCCTCTCTCCCTTTCCACCAACTCTCTCCACCCTCTTTCTCACCCTCTCTCCCTTTCCATCACCTCTCTCTCACCCTCTCTCCCTTTCCACCACCTCTCTCCCCCCTCTTTCTCACCCTCTCTCCCTTTTCATCACCTCTCCCCCCTCTCTCTCACCCTCTCTCCCTTTCCACCACTTCTCTCCCCCTCTTTCTCTCCCTCTCTCCCTTTCCACCACCTCTCTCCCCCTCTATCTCACCCTCTTTCTCACCCTCTCTCCCTTTCCATCACCTCTCTCTCACCCTCTCTCCCTTTCCACCACCTCTCTCCCCCCTCTTTCTCACCCTCGCTCCATTTCATCACCTCTCCCCCCTCTCTCTCACCCTCTCTCCCTTTCCACCACTTCTCTCCCCCTCTTCTCACCCTCTCTCCTTTTCCACCACCTCTCTCCCCCCTCTTTCTCTCCCTCTCTCCCTTTCCACCACCTCTCTCCCCCTCTATCTCACCCTCTTTCTCCCCCTCTCTCCCTTTCCATCACCTCTCCCCCTCTCTCCCCCCTCTTTCTCACCCTCTCTCCCTTTCCACCACCTCTCTCCCCCTCTATCTCACCCTCTCTCCCTTTCCACCACCTCTCTCCCCCCCCTTCTCTCCCACCCTCTCTCCCTTTCCACCACCTCTCCCCCTCTCCCTTTCCACCCCTCTCCACCCCCCCTCTCTCCCTTTCCAC
>NC_034188.2:74198409-74258409 GCF_002021735.2 Oncorhynchus kisutch | reverse complement strand
CCCCCTCTCTCCCTCCCTCTTTCTCTCCTCCAACTCCTTCTCTTTCTCCCCATGCCTCCTTTCAGAGCAGTAGAGTTTGTCAGGTGCCAGATCCTGGTGCTGGGAGATCAAAGGCAGACAAAGGGACTGGTGACTTACTGTTCTATTCTGGAATGGCTGAAAATGGAATCCCTTATAGACTGGGACATTCCTCCCTTCATCCTCTCGCTTCTTTCACTCATTCAACCCTCCTCTATTGCTTCAGTCTTTTCTTTGTCACCCTTCCTCCTTTCCTCTCTCTGTGTTGTCTGTAAGCTGAAGCATATTTGGGGGTGTAGGATAAGGAGAGGGGGTTTGTAGGAGTTAATGAGTCGTTTTGTCAGGGTGGTGGTGTTTCTGTTGGTGAATTGGGCTCACCGTGTGAGACGATGAGAACGGGGAAAACTTCTGTTCAAAACAAAACGGCCAACGCGACCATCTGCAAAAACCACACAAAAGGTGGAGATACAATGACAACTAACTACCTACACACCCACCGACTAAAAACTCAATGTTCACCACACAATGACAACTACCTACACATTAGTCTTCGAATAGCCCACAACATCCTCCACAGAAGCCGACTGAAACACACCAACCCCACACATCCAGCTACTAAAACTTCACCAAGTGACCCGCACGCAAACTATGGCAGATTCCCACTCACCAGGCGACACAACAAAGCTTCCTATACACTTGATACATAAAGCATGATAGAAAGAATGAAAGAACCCCTTGAATAGCCAGCCAAAACCCAAGAATGTAGCACACAACACACACATAAACTGGGCTTGCCCAGACAGAACAATTGATTCCTTTAAACCAAAAAAATTATAAAGTTCAAACTACATTGTTTCCCCCTTTCATCAAACTACATTGTTTCCCCCTTTCATCAAACTACATTGTTTCCCCCTTTCATCAAAATGCTTTGTTTGCTTTTGGGGTTGAAATTCAGTGGCTCTTGTCTCAGTCATAACAGACAGTGAGTGTTTCTCTGAAGGGGACTGAGGCGTCCTCATAAAGCCTTTTATTTCACAACGAAGCGATCGCTTTTCAAACCTGAGGGCAAAGAGAGACTCTCCTTCTTTCCTCTACCTTAAAGAGCCAGCATGTTATTTTCAAACTTTCTTTCTTTCTTTTAACAGCATCCCTCTCCTTTTGTTCTCCTCAGTCTCTCTCTCTCGCTCTCTCTGTGTGTCTTTCTCTCTCGCTGTGTGTCTCTCGCCCTCTCGCGCTCTCTGCTCCAAGGAAACAGAGTCGATAGGATGCCCAGGTGGCAGCCATAAGAAACACCAAAGCATTAATAGTCCAGGAGAGTAGGGGTTTATACCCCAGCTAGCAGACAGCCTGAATAAAACAGGTTTCAAAGTAATGGACACACTCCCCCCTTCCCAAACCCACACACACACACACACACACACACACACACACACACACACACACACACACACACACACACACACACACACACACACCCGCACACACACACACACACACACACACACCCGCACACACACACACACACAGTGGGAGAGAAAGTGAAACCGCTAAAAAACACATACAAATCCCAAAACCTGAGCCTCTGTCATTTAGCTGGGGCTCACTAAGCGCTAACCATTAGCATCTGTTATTAAAACAGCAGGAGAGTGGAACAGGTTAAGTCATTAATTCAGTCTGTGGGGTTATTAATTACCCCCGGCCCTGATGGTGACACACAGCCACACGGCCACCGAAACCTATCATTGTGATGGATGAGAGACACACAGCCACCGAAACCAACCACAATGATTGATGATAGACGCTCGCCACGTGTCTTAATCCTGACCTGTATGGTGGGAAAAGGAGCTATCAGGGCTAACAATGCAAATATCAAGGTTGATATTCAAATGAGTTAAGGTCCAATCATACACAAAAATCCTAACAACAATAAAGTTTAGCCACGCTAACCATTGTTATGAGAGCTAGCGTAGCTAATATATAAAGCTGATGCCAGACCAGTGCTGCTCGATTGCCTGTCTATCTGTCTGGGTCTGTCTGAGGGAGATGATTTCCAACAGAAGCTATCCATCACCCGGGAGCCACCCAAGAAGCTGCTCTAATTAAAATGTCTCTGCCTGACACCACTATGAACACATGTCGAAACCTGAGGCCAACACACCAAAAGGGGAACCTGAGATAAAAATGAAGTATAGTTGGCTTTAAAGAGAAATTGCTTGCATTAAAATTAAAACAAGCAACATGTAATATTTTAGACCACTACCATACTCCAAATGTAACTATTTAAGTACATAGGACAGATCCTTTTAAAAGCGAATTACTGTTTTCAACCATGTTGCCAACGCGTTGCAAGAATCACGATGCCTACTATTGTTATTATTTAGGTTGCATAACTGTAATATTGAAATATTGTTCTCAGACTTCCTGCAGGCCCAGGTCTCTGCGTTCTTTATGACACGTAGGCGCTACTTCCCCCCCTCTCCACCACCACCACTCCACCCTGTTCTCTCTTTGTTGGACAACAGAGTACAGGAGCCTGTTAGCACAATGGCAATATCAGAGAAATCCACTATATTACACCCAGAACACTCAGTGGACAAGTCCACCCGTCAAGAATGGACACATGGTGTGGAAGGGGACTTCTGGGAAAGAGAGAGAGAGAGAGAGAGAGAGAGAGAGAGAGAGAGAGAGAGAGAGAACAGTGAAAGATTGAGACAAAGTGAGACAGAGAGAAATAAAGAGATATTGGGCAAGACAGAGACAGAGAGAGACAAAGAAAGACAGAGGGAGAGAAACAGGGAGGCAGGAAAGAGACAGAAAGAGGGTGAGAGAGAAAGAGACAGAAAGAGGGTGAGAGAGAAAGAGTGGCAGGGGGTTTAAACAGATCCACCTTTGTATGTGGGAAACACTGCTTAACTTGGCCCTATTGGGTGGAGGGGTGCTCAGATTCCACTCTTGTGCCCATGCCAGGTTCTGAGGGTGGCACCACCTAAACCGGGCACAGCGCCAGAACACTATGGACCTTTTGAGAACAAGGATTCACACGGCAGGTGGGTAATGAATAACAATGCCTACACACACCCCAACACACACATTCATACCAACACACACTCTTGCATATTGTATATACACAACTGCATGTACACTCAAGCACACTAAAGTCTCTCATACACATGTATACTGCACATACATGCTGTTTTAAAATCTTCCATGCACAAAAACACACAGCAGGCTTTGAGGGATCATTCTAGCAGGGGACAGTGATGCATCAGAAATCAGTAGAAGGTAAACAAACTGAGTCAGGCTGTTGTCTATGCTACATTCCCGACACTCCTCAAGGGAGAAAGGCTCAACAAGGCTGAGGTGGTGGTGAGGTGGTAAGAGGGGAGTATCTGGCATGCTTTCCTGACATTGTTTACAATGAAAGAGTTGCATTTTTATTCAATTATAGTTAGAAATAACAGTGTGGAGGGGGGAGAAGTAACAGTGTGGAGGGGGGAGAAGTAACAGTGTGGAGGGGGGAGAAGTAACAGTGTGGAGGGGGGAGAAATAACAGTGTGGAGGGGGGAGAAATAACAGTGTGGAGGGGGGAGAAATAACAGTGTGGAGAGGGGAGAAATAACAGTGTGGAGGGGGGAGAAGTAACAGTGTGGAGGGGGGAGAAATAACAGTGTGGAGGGGGGAGAAGTAACAGTGTGGAGGGGGGAGAAATAACAGTGTGGAGGGGGGAGAAGTAACAGTGTGGAGGGGGGAGAAATAACAGTGTGGAGGGGGGAGAAATAACAGTGTGGAGGGGGAGAAGTAACAGTGTGGAGGGGGGAGAAATAACATTGTGGAGGGGGGGAATAACAGTGTGGAGGGGGGGAGAAATAACAGTGTGGAGGGGGGAGAAATAACAGTGTGGAGGGGGGAGAAGTAACAGTGTGGAGGGGGAGAAGTAACAGTGTGGAGGGGGGAGAAGTAACAGTGTGGAGGGGGGAGAAGTAACAGTGTGGAGGGGAGAGTAGTAACAGTGTGGAGGGGTGGAGAAGTAACAGTGTGGAGGGGGGAGAAGTAACAGTGTGGAGGGGGGAGAAGTAACAGTGTGGAGGGGGGGAGAAATAACAGTGTGGAGGGGGGAGAAATAACAGTGTGGAGGGGGGAGAAGTAACAGTGTGGAGGGGGGAGAAGTAACAGTGTGGAGGCGGGAGAAGTAACAGTGTGGAGGGGGGGATAACAGTGTGGAGGGGGGAGAAGTAACAGCTGGAGGGGGAAGAAGTAACAGTGTGGAGGGGGGGAATAACAGTGTGGAGGGGGGAGAAATAACAGTGTGGAGGGGGGAGAAATAACAAGGTGGGGGGTTAACAGTGTGGAGGGGAGAGTAGTAACCGTGTGGAGGGGGGGATAAGTAACAGTGTGGAGGGGGGGAATAACAGTGTGGAGGGGGGAGAAGTAACAGTGTGGAGGGGGGGAATAACAGTGTGGAGGGGGGAGAAGTAACAGTGTGGAGGGGGGAATAACAGTGTGGAGGGGGAGAAGTAACAGTGTGGAGGGGGGGAATAACAGTGTGGAGGGTGGAGAAGTAACAGTGTGGAGGGGGGAGAAGTAACAGTGTGGAGGGGGGAGAAATAACAGTGTGGAGGGGGGGAATAACAGTGTGGAGGGGGGAGAAATAACAGTGTGGAGGGGGGAGAAATAACAGTGTGGAGGGGGGAGAAGTAACAGTGTGGAGGGGGGAGAAGTAACAGTGTGGAGGGGGGAGAAGTAACAGTGTGGAGGGGAGAGTAGTAACAGTGTGGAGGGGTGGAGAAGTAACAGTGTGGAGGGGGGAGAAGTAACAGTGTGGAGGGGGGAGAAGTAACAGTGTGGAGGGGGGGAGAAATAACAGTGTGGAGGGGGGAGAAGTAACAGTGTGGAGGGGGGAGAAGTAACAGTGTGGAGGGGGGAGAAGTAACAGTGTGGAGGGGGGAGAAGTAACAGTGTGGAGGGGGCAGAAGTAACAGTGTGGAGGGGGGGATAACAGTGTGGAGGGGGGAGAAGTAACAGCTGGAGGGGGGAGAAGTAACAGTGTGGAGGGGGGGGAATAACAGTGTGGAGGGGGGAGAAATAACAGTGTGGAGGGGGGAGAAATAACAAGGTGGGGGGTTAACAGTGTGGAGGGGAGAGTAGTAACCGTGTGGAGGGGGGGAGAAGTAACAGTGTGGAGGGGGGGAATAACAGTGTGGAGGGGGGAGAAGTAACAGTGTGGAGGGGGGGAATAACAGTGTGGAGGGGGGAGAAGTAACAGTGTGGAGGGGGGGAATAACAGTGTGGAGGGGGGAGAAGTAACAGTGTGGAGGGGGGGAATAACAGTGTGGAGGGTGGAGAAGTAACAGTGTGGAGGGGGAATAACAGTGTGGAGGGGGGGATAACAGCGTGGGGGGGAAATAACAGCGTGGGGGGGGGATAACAGTGTGGAGGGGGGATAACAGTGTGGAGGGGGGATAACAGTGTGGAGGGGGGGATAAATAACAGTGTGGGGGGAATAACAGTGTGGGGGGGTGAATAACAGTGTGGAGTGGGGGGTAACAGTGTGAAGGGGGGATAACAGTGTGGAGTGGGGGATAACAGTGTGAAGGGGGGATAACAGTGTGGAGGGGGGCGAAATAACAGCGTGGAGGGGGGATAACAGCGTGGAGGGTGGATAATAGTGTGGAGGGGTGAGAAATAACAGCATGGAGGGGGGGGGTAACAGTGTGAAGGGGGGATAACAGCGTGCAGGGGGGATAATAGTGTGGGCGGGGGATAACAGTGTGGAGGGGGGATAACAGCGTGGAGGGGGGGAGAAATAACAGCATGGGGGGGAAAGAAATAACAGCATGGAGGGGGGGATAACAGTGTGAAGGGGGGGATAATAGTGTGGAGGGTGGAGAAATAACAGCATGGAGGGGGGGGAGAAATAACAGCATGGAGGGGGGGATAACAGTGTGAAGGGGGGGATAATAGTGTGGAGGGGGGAGAAATAACAGCGTGGAGGGGGGTATGCTAATATTGCTGTGCTAAGGGACATTCACGCCACACCCAGATCAAAAATTGGCTGGTTTGGTTACTATCCTGTACTGTATAATTAACAAGAATGGGACAGGAAGGGGAGGATGTAAAAGGAGGAAAACAACACACGCAAACACACACACACACACACAAGGCTATAAGAATAGGAGGACATGGAAAGGGAAGCGACATGGAAACTGTTTCTATAAATAAGGTAAGCAAAGGTCAGTGTTTCTTCAAGCACATTATAAATCACCTATGTACATGATCTAGTCACACAGACACACACACACACACACACACATACACACACACCACACCAAATGTGCGCACATACTCACATACAGACTCATACATACACACTGTCCCCCTCTCCCCTTACCTTTCCTTGGCCTCTATTTCTTACATCACTCAGAGAAAATGACAATTTTCGTGGTATTGCTTTGTGCACTGACTTTACTGAACAGAAACCGAACATTGTCGCTGGGTGAGTACATCTGACAATGTGCTCTCCCATCCATTAGACATTTTGTCTGCGGGAACTCGCTCTTCTTAACTCTGTCCACTCGTCCAAGTGCCGATGCATTTGTGGCATGATATGACCAGTACAAACTTGTGTCACTACCAAAGTCCCTATGGTTTTAAATGACTGTTTTGTATTGTCTGAAACCTCACTTGTAGAATTCACTTGCAGTCGGTCTCTTAAAAAAGAGAGAAGCCGTGCAAGGTTATTAAACAGAGGTGCCTAGTTATTCTTCTTTTGTTGATATCAGGTAACGTGCAACCTAACTCTGGCCTTGATATGCAATGTCTCCAAACCCACTCCGATTTTAAATCAAGATCTGGTTTTGATATTTTTTATTTAAATGTATGCAGCCTGTTGTCAAAAAATTGATGGGGTTAGGATTTGGGCTAAATCAACTGATGCTGATGAAATTGTGTTTTCTGAAACCTGGCTCAGCAAGTCTGTTGTTGATAAGGATATTTGTATAAATGGATACAATGTGTATCGCACTGAACGAGTTAAGGAAGATGGGGGAGTGGCTATATATGTAAAGACTAAATTCCTTGTAAGTGTTGCAAAGTCTGAAACTATATGTAAACAGTTGGAATTTCTTGTTTTGAATCTTGAGGTTTCAAAGGGTCTCTCTATAACTGTGATTGGCTGTTATAGACCCCCCTCTGCTCTCTGTATCTGTGATTGGCTGTTATAGGACCCCTCTGCTCTCTGTGATGCATTTTCGTCTCTGGTGAACCTTATGTCTAAACCTCTTTACAGTGAAATGATCTTGATTGGTGATCTCAACTGATGTTAGTTAAAGCCGGTGTCTGATGATTTAAAAATGTATTGTAATTCTATGAATCTTACCCAGTTGATTAACTCACCCACTCGCCCAAATCTCAAATGTCCAGAGAAATCTACCGTGATTGATTTGATATTGACAAATGTTCCACATAAATATTCTGCGGTTGGTGTTTTTTGTAATGATTTAAGTGACCATTGTGCTGTTGTTGCTGTTAGAAATGCTAAGGTACCTAAGACAAACCCACGCATATTCGTAAGAGAAATTTGAAGAGTTTTAATGAGCAGGCTTTCTTTCATGATTTGTTTTATTTGACTGGAGCAGATTGAGCTTATTCCTGATGTGGAAACTGGAGCAGCTTGAGCTTATTCCTGATGTGGAAACTGCCTCGATATTCTTTCATTATGTTTTTTCCCAAATAGTAAACAAACATGCCCCATTCCGCAGGTTCAGGGTTAAAGGGCTAATCAATGGTTTTCTTCTGAGCTGTCTTTTATTATTCACAAACGTAATCTAGCCCGTAATCTAGCCTGGGCTCATGTTCTGAAATCATGTTCTGATGCTGATTGGCCTCATTTTAGGCAGTTACGAAACAAGTGTTATTTTCTTCTTCGGAAGGCCAAGTCTGAATATTTTATGTCTGTTACCACTGATAACCTGATTGACCCTAGAACGTTTTGGAAGGCTATTAAGTCTATGTCTGGTAACAGTAATGCTAATGAATCACCGTCATGTGTATTGAAGGACTTTGTTGCTGTATATGACAAAACTGAAATGCTGAATTGTGTCAATGAGCACTTTGAATCATCTGGTAGGGTGTTTGATTCAGTGTCCTCTGTCTCTGTACAACCCTGTGTGGATGGACCAGCGAGAGCTGGCCAAACTTTTAGCTTTTTGCAATTCTCAGTGCAGGAGGTACATAAAGCCCTGAAATCCTTCGATCAGAGAAAGCCTGCAGGTCCTGATCTTCTTGATCCCTGCTTTTTAAATCTGGCAACTGATTTCATAGCTGAACCACTTACATATCTGTTCAATCTAACCCTGGAATGTAATGAAATTCCAAAGATCTGGAAATCCGCATTTGTCCTAACACTTTTAAAAGGGGGGGTCCAACTCTTTTAAATAATTATAGGCCAATGCAGTTGTGTGGTTTGCTAACTATCTGTCTGATAGAACTCTGTGCGCTCAATTTGATGGTCTCATGTCTGTTAAATTGTGTACCCCGGGGCTCTGTACTTCGTCCCCTCTTATTCACTATTCATATATATAATTTAGACAAAAATGTGCAAAATGCTCAACTTCACTTATATGCGATGATACTTTTATTTATTACAGTGCCTCGTCTCTCACAAAAGCTTTCCAGAAATTGCAAGCTGCTTTTTATACTGTTCAATATACCTTGGGTCAATTGAAGTTTATCCTCAATACTGACAAAATTAAACTAATGGTATTTTCTAAAGCAAGAAATAGATCTCTGAACCTTTCACCTATTACTACCTGTCGGGGCAATGAGATTGAGACGTTAACCTCATAGAAATATCTAGGAATTTTAATTGATGACGGCCTCTCTTTTAAATTGCATATTCAACAACTTACAAAACAATTTATGCTGAAGTTGGGATTTTATTTTAGAAATAAGGCCTGTTTTTCCTTTGAAGCCAGAAGGAGGCCAGTATCAGCTACATTTATGCCTTTACTAGACTATGGAGATATTTTATATATGAATGCTTCTGCTCAGTGTTTGAGATCAATTGACACTCTTTACCATTGCACTTTGAGATTTATTTTAAACTGCAAAACCCTTACGCACCACTGCACTCTATATACCAGTGTTGGCTGCCCTTATCTAGTCAATCATAGGCGCGGTCACTGGTATACTTTTATTTACAAAGCTATTTTGAGTTTACTACCTTTTTATTTGGGTATTTTTATTGTTCAGAAATGTGGTGGGTACTCTCTTCGTTCGCAGGACTTTATCCTGCTAACTGTTCCAAATGTCCGAACTGAATTTGGTAAAAGGGCTTTTATGTACTCTGCGCCATCAGCTTGGAACGCCTTACAAAATACTTTTAAACTGGAAGAACTTGTCCCGATTGGTATTTTTAAATCACTGTTGAAGGATTGTGTGGCTGATTCCCTGACCTGTTAATGTTTTTAACCATTAATGAAGGATTGTGAGGCTGATTCCCTGACCTGTCAATGTTTTTAACCATTAATGAAGGATTGTGAGGCTGATTCCCTGACCTGTTAATGTTTTTAACCATTAATGAAGGATTGTGAGGCTGATTCCCTGACCTGTTAATGTTTTTAACCATTAATGAAGGATTGTGAGGCTGATTCCCTGACCTGTTAATGTTTTTTACCATTAATGAAGGATTGTGAGGCTGATTCTCTGACCTGTTAATGTTTTTAACCATTAATGAAGGATTGTGAGGCTGATTCCCTGACCTGTTAATGTTTTTAACCATTAATGAAGGATTGTGAGGCTGATTCCCTGACCTGTTAATGTTTTTAACCATTAATGAAGGATTGTGAGGCTGATTCCCTGACCTGTTAATGTTTTTAACCATTAATGAAGGATTGTGAGGCTGATTCCCTGACCTGTTAATGTTTTTAACCATTAATGAAGGATTGTGAGGCTGATTCCCTGACCTGTTAATGTTTTTAACCATTAATGAAGGATTGTGAGGCTGATTCCCTGACCTGTTAATGTTTTTAACCATTAATGAAGGATTGTGAGGCTGATTCCCTGACCTGTTAATGTTTTTAACCATTAATGAAGGATTGTGAGGCTGATTCCCTGACCTGTTAATGTTTTTAACCATTAATGAAGGATTGTGAGGCTGATTCCCTGACCTGTTAATGTTTTTAACCATTAATGAAGGATTGTGAGGCTGATTCCCTGACCTGTTAATGTTTTTAACCATTAATGAAGGATTGTGAGGCTGATTCCCTGACCTGTTAATGTTTTTAACCATTAATGAAGGATTGTGAGGCTGATTCTCTGACCTGTTAATGTTTTTAACCATTAATGAAGGATTGTGAGGCTGATTCCCTGACCTGTTAATGTTTTTAACCATTAATGAAGGATTGTGAGGCTGATTCCCTGACCTGTCAATGTTTTTAACCATTAATGAAGGATTGTGAGGCTGATTCCCTGACCTGTTAATGTTTTTAACCATTAATGAAGGATTGTGAGGCTGATTCCCTGACCTGTTAATGTTTTTAATTTGCTGTTTTATGATGTTGTTATACTCTTGTGAATTCTATGGATTTCACTAGTTTACTTGTAGTTTTTCATGTTGTCTGTCTGTAATTGTGTAATGACTTGGTGCTGCCTACCTTGCCCAGGACACTCTTGAAAAAGAGTTTTCAAATCTCAATGAGCCCTTTACTGGTTAAATAAAGGTTAAATAAATCAAATAAATAAAAACACCAGTCTCAACAGCGAAGAGGCGACTCTGGGATACTAGCCTTCTAGGCAGAGTTGCAAAGAAAGCCATATCTCAGACTGGCCAATAAAAAGAAAAGATTAAGATGGGCAAAATAACATAAACACTGGACAGAGGAACTCGGCCTAGAAGGCCAGCATCCCGGAGTCGCCTCTTCACTGTTGATGTTGAGACAGGTGTTTTGCGTGTACCATTTAATTAAGCTACCAGTTGAGGACTTGTGAGGCGTCTGTTTTCAATCTAGACACTCTAAAGTACTTGTCCTCTTGCTCAGTTGTGCACCGGGGCCTCCCACTCCTCTTTCTATTCTGGTTCGAGCCCGTTTTGTGCTGTTCTGTGAAGGTTGGTTGTACAAGATCTTCAGTTTCTTGGCAATTTCTCTCATGGAAGAGCCTTCATTTCTCAGAACAAGAATAGACTGACAAGTTTCAGAAGAAAGTTATTTGTTTCTGGCCATTTTGAGCCTGTAATCGAATCCACAAACGCTGATGCTACAGATACTCAACTAGTCTAAAGAAGGCCAGTTTTATTGCTTCTTTAATCAGAACAACAGTTTTCAGCTGTGCTAACATTGCAAAAGGGTTTTCTAATGATCAATTAGCCTTTTAAAATGATAAACTTGGATTAGCTAACACAATATGTCATTGAAACACTGGAGTGGTAGTTACTGATAATGGGCCTCTGTACGCCTTTGTAGATATTACATTATAAATCAGCCGTTTACAGCTACAATAGTAATTTACAACATTAACAAAGTCTACACTGTATTTCTGTTCAATTTGATGTTATTTTAATGGACAAAATATTGCTTTTCTTTCAAAAACAAGGACATTTCTAAGTGACCCCAAACTTTTGAACGGTAGTGTATGAGCTCTGTGTGTTAGTGTATGCACTCTCTCTCTGTCTGTGTGTGTGTGTGTGTGTGTGTGTGTGTGTGTGTGTGTGTGTGTGTGTGTGTGTGGGTGTGTGTGTGTGTGTGTGTGTGTGTGTGTGTGTGTGTGTGTGTGTGTGTGTGTGTGTGTGTGTGTGTGTGTGTGTGTGTGTGTGTGTGTGTGTGTGTGTGTGTGTGTGTGTGTGTGTGTGTGTGTTTAACTACCAGAAGTCCCCACAAGAATAGTAAACAAACATTTTGTTAGTCCCCACAAGGTCAAATGCTATTTCTAGGAGGTTTAGGGTTAAGGTTAGAATTAGTGTTAGGGTTAGAATCAGGTTTTGGATTATGAGCTAGGATTAGTTTTATGGTCAAGGCTAGGTTTTAGGATTAAGGTTAGGGTACGGGTTAGTAGTTAGGGAAAACAGGATTTTGAATGGGGCTGAATTGTGTGTCACCACAAGGTTAGTTGTACAAGACTGCGTGTGTGTGCTTGCTCTATGTTTGTGTGTGCTCTGTGTGTGACTACTGAGTCTATTCCCTATGCGTGTCTGTCTGGCCTGTGTGTATGCATACAGCTTTGCAGGGTCACTAATTCTCCAAACATCCCATCCCAGAATCACATGGTGCCCAACACTGCTGTCACTCTGCTAACCCCTGACCTCTCGTCATGTCTCTTAGACCTGTTGCTGCTCCCACTGACCTTCCCTACCCCTGCCTGTCCCTGAGAAGCGGCCCATTCCAGATCCAGAGATGAGGTAATGTGTTGACATGGAAACGATAACCATGGAAGCTAAAAAATACTGTCAGCTGCTGTTGTCATGGGAACACCCCTATCATTAAACACTGGTTTGCCCCCTGGCTGGTTGAACCTGGTGGTGAGGCAGGTAAAGGAAGGCTCAGGAGGATGGGTAACCTGATATGTAAGTTAATGGCATGCGGTTAGGGCAGGTTACAGTGTTAATGTGCAGTGTTTACACTACACCTTTGATGTGCAGACAGACACGTCTACAGAGCGATGACAGTGACACCCCAAACATTAACAAAAGGCAGATTGACTTAAAATGTACGGCCGGCTTTGAAGTTTCAAAATGGGCATTACCAGAACTGAACATGTTGAGTTTCTCTCCATCTCGATCTGTCTTGTTGCTCTTTCTCACTAAACTGCCATACTCTCACGCTCTCCATCTATTCTCTCAGTCTCTCCCGCTATTCTCTCTGTCTATTAATCTATTCTCTCTGTCTCTCCATCTATTATCTCTGTCTCTCCATCTATTCTCTCTGTCTCTCCATCTATTCTCTCTGTCTCTCCCTCTATTCTCTCTGTCTCTCCATCAATTCTCTCTGTCTCTGTCTCTATTCTCTGTCTCTCCCTCTATTCTCTCTGTCTCTCCATCAATTCTCTCTGTCTCTATTCTCTCTGTCACAACATTCTTTCTCTTCCTTTATCCCTCCCTCCTTAGGGCAGGCTGATCTGAGAATGGTGGACCAATGGCAGTAATATTGACTTCCTAACAGGGGTCATGACTGAACCAGGAAATGCTTGTTTAAAGACCAATCGCCCTCTCTACCCATAACCAACTGCTTCACCTTTTAAATCTCAGGCCTTTTATCACAGCAGTACTACACCCCCCCCCCCCCTCTCTCGCTCTCTCTCTCGCTCCCTCGCTCTCTCTCTCTCCCTGTCTTCCTCTCTCCCATTCCTCCCTGGCGAGAGGCATCAAGGGATATTTCTCCTGCAGTATTTGACAGTGTTGTGGATCAAGCAGGATTCAAGTTTATAATCGGGGCGATGTGCCCTCTACAACAGAGAAATTTCACTGCTCCTTCGGCTACATCTCACACACACAAACACGTCACATACATACCGCTATCCCCACTCTCTGAGTTCTGCCTCTGACAGTCTTGCCAGTGTGTGTGTGTGCGCACAATTGCATGTGTGTGTATGTGTCCATATGTCATTGTGTTTACAGAGGTGTAAAAGGCTGGTATGCCCGTGGCACGGAGACTGTGATTAGACTCAAGATGGTGCCGACAGCGAACGTTTCCTCGCTTCGCGTTCTTAGGAAACTATGCAGTATTTTGTTATTTATGTATTATTTCTTACATTGTTACCCTAGGAAATCTTAAGTCTTATTACATACAGCCAGGAGGAACTATTGGATATAAGAGCAATGTCAACTTCCCAACATTACGACCAGGAATACGACTTTCCCGAAGCGGATCCTCTGTTCAGACCATCACCCAGGACAATGGATTGGATCCCAGTAGGGGACCCAAAACAACGGTGCCACAGAAGGGGCAGATGGAGTGGTCTTCTGGTCAGGCTCCGTAGATGGGCACATCAATCAAAGCTCCTGAGTAACTACTCGCCAATGTCCAGTCTCTTGATAACAAGGTAGACGAAATTCGAGCAAGGGTTGCCTTCCAGAGAGATATCTGAGATTGTAACATTCTTTGTTTCACAGAACCATGGCTCACTTGGGATATGTTGTCAGAGTCGGTACAGCCATCATGTTTCTTCACGCATCGCGCCGATAGAAACAAACATCTCTCTGGTAAGAAGAAGGGCGGGGGTGTATCCCTTATGATTAACGACTCATGGTGTGATCATAACAACATACAGGAACTCAAGTCCTTTTGTTCACCTGCCCTAGAATTCCTTACAATCAAATGCCGACCACATTATCTACCAAGAGAATTCTCTTTGATTATAATCACAGACGTGTATATCCCCCCCAAGCAGACATCGCGACGGCTCTGAAAGAACTGCTGGACTATGTAAACTGGAAACCATATATCTTGAGGCTGCATTTATTGTAGCTTGGGATTTTAATAAAGCTAATCTGAAAACAAGGCTCCCTAAATTTTATCAGCATATCGAATTGCACGACTCGGGCTGGCAGCATTCTGGATCACTGCTACTCTAACTTCCGAGACGCATACAAAGCCCTCCCCCACACTCCTTTTGGCAAATCTGACCACGACTCCATTTTGTTGCTGACACTTAAACAGGAAACGCCCCTGCTCAGGTCTGTTCCAACGCTGGTCCAACCAATCGGATTCCATGCTTCAAGATTGCTTCGATCACGTGGACTGGGAAATGTTCCGGATAGCCTCAGACAACAACATTGATGTTGTTTATTAGCAAGTGCATCGTGATGTTGTACCCACTGTGACTATTAAAGCCTTCGGCAACCAGAAACCGTGGATTGATGGCAGAAACTGAAAGAGCGAAACACTGCTTTTAATCATTGCAAGGCGACTGGAAACATGACCGAATACAAACAGTGTAGCTATTCCCTCTGCAAGGCAATCAAAAAAACGAAGCATCAGAATAGAAACAAAGTAGAGTCGCAATTCAACGGCTCAGACACGAGGCATATGTGGCAGGGTCCACAGTCAATCACGGATTACAAAAAGAAAACCAGCTCCGTTGCGGACACCAACGTCTTGCTCCCAGACAAATTGAGCAACTTCTTTGCTCGCTTTGAGGACAATACAGTGCCACAAACACGGCCCGCTATCGAAACCTGTGGGCTCTCCTTCACAGTGGCCAACGTGAGTAAAAATTTAAACAGATTAAACCTCGCAAGGCTGCCGGCCCAGGCGGCATCCCGAGCCGCGTCCTTAAAGCATGCACAGACCAGCTGGCTGGTATGTTTACGGACATATTCAATCAATCCCTATCCCAGTCTGCTGTTCCCACGTGCTTCAAGAGGGCCACCATTGTTCCTGTTCCAAAGAAAGCTAAGGTAACTGAGCTAAAAGACTACCGCCCTGTAGCACTCACTTCTGTCATCGTGAAGTGGTTTGAGAGAATAGTCAATAATATCACCTCCACCCTACCTGATACCCTAGACCCACTCCAATTTGCTTACCGCCCCAATAGGTCCACAGACGACGCAATTGCAATCACACTGCACACTGCCCTAACCCATCTGTACAAGAGGAATACCTATGTAAGAATGCTGTTCATTGACTACAGCTCAGCATTTAACACTATAGTACCCTCCACACTTGTCATTAAGTTCAAAACCTTGGGTCTCAACCCTGCCCTGTACGGTTGGGTCCTGGACTTTCTGACGGGCCGCACCCTGGTGGTGGGGATAGGAAACAACATCTCCACACCACTGATCCTCAACACTGGGGCAGCACAAGGGTGTGTTCTCAGCCCTCTCCTGTACTCCCTGTTCATCAATGACTGCATGGCCATGCACGCCACCAAAGTTTGCAGACGACACTACAGATTACCAACAACCGCGAGACGGCCTACAGGGAGGTGAGGGCCCTTGGAGTGTGGTGTCAGGAAAATAACCTCACACTCAACGTCAACAAAACAAAGGAGATGATCGTGGACTTCAAGAAACAGCAGATGCACAATCGAGAGCATCCTGTCGTGCTGCATCACCGCCTGGTACGGCAACTGCTCCGCCCACAACCGTAGGCTCTCCAGGGGGTGCGGCCTACACAATACATCACCGGGGGCAAACTACCTGCCCTCTAGGACACCTACAACACCCAATGTCACAGGAAGGCCAAAAAGATCATCAAGGACCACAACCACCCGAGCCACGGCCTGTTGACCCTGCTTCCATCCAGAAGGTGAGGTCAGTATAGGTGCATCAAAGCTGGAACCGAGAGACTGAAAAACAGCTTCTATCTCAAAGCCATCAGACTGTTAAACAGCCATCACTAACATTGAGTGGCTGCTGCCAACATACTGACTAAGATCTCTAGCCACTTTAATAATTAAAAATTGGATGTAATAAACGTATCACTAGTCACCTTAAACAATATAATGTTTACATACCCTACATTACCCATCTCATATGTATATACTGTATTCTATACCATCTACTGCATCTTGCCTATGCCGCACAGCCATCGCTCATCCATATATTTATATGTACATATTCTTATTCATCCCTTTACATTTGTGTGTATAAGGTAGTTGTTGTGAAATTGTTTGATTTCTTGTTAGATATTACTGCGCTGTCAGAACTAGAAGCACAAACATTTCACTGCACTCGCATTAACATCTGCTAACCATGTGTATGTGACCAATAAAATTTGATTTGATTTGATCAGAAGAGGCCTTTTCTTATTAAAATGTGCATTGAGTCGAAACTCTGGCCCATCAGTAGATCAAGGCTTTTTTTCCTGTGCGCTCTTTTTGCCATAAACCCGTAAGTGATTTCCACAGCGAGGCCTTTCATTCCCAGAGGAGTTCTGCTCTCAGAAACAAGACGAAGAGGGAAGAAAAGATCACCTCCTCCGCCTGGCGGAGATGGATAGAGGGAGTTTAAGATTGTAGGGAGAGAGAGAGATGTTATGAGAGAGGGAGGGAATGAGAGATAGATGGAATAAGAAGGAGATGGAATGAGAGAGCGAGGGAGAGAGAGATGAAATGAGAGAGGGAGGGAATGAGAGAGTGAGGAAATGGTAGAGGGAGAGAATGAGAGAGGGATGAAATGAGAGAGGGCGGAATGAGAGATGGAGGGAATGAGAGAGAGATGTAACACTTGTCAAGATGTTTGCAATCAGCCTCCATTGTGAGAAACCAGGGGAGAGTTGGCAGACAGTTGGCAGACAAAGCATCTATGTGTGGTTATGTTGGTGTTGTATTCAGCTGTGCTGCTCACGCTACAGGATTTAAAAGTTAAGAGAGAAGCCACGGTTGAGTGGGTGATCTGACCTCAATAGATATCGCAAACATACACACAGAAGCACGTACACATGTCACAGAGATGGATCACTAACACACATGCACACACACACCTCAACATCAGTTGTAGAATGCCCTTGATATGAGGGATTTTGGGGAGATGATGAAGTGGAGGAAAAGGATGACTGCCAAACTGGAACTAAATCTCTCCCACTTAACTCCTTCTCTTTGTCTCATTCTCCTTCTCACTACACCCGTCTTTCCCTCTCTCCTTCTCATTCCCCATCTCTCCTTCTTGCAAAAGTACTCTTCTCCCTCAGTCAAATCAATGAAAATGGCTACCTTTTCTTTTCAGAGCCTCACTCCCTCTCTATCACTATCTTTCTCTCTCTTGTTCTTTCAAATTATCTGCCTGTGTCCTCTGTTGATTGGAGCCCATGGCTCTCTCTCGCCATCCGTCTGTCTGCCCCCTCCCCTCTCTCTCTCCTCCTCAGAGCCTTCTGTCTGTCCATCAACCCAGCTTTTCCAGTAGAGAATAAGAGAGAGAAAGAAAAAGAAAGCGGGTGGTGAGAGAGCAAGAGTAAGAGTGTGTCCAAAAACGAGCAGGAGAGAGAAAGAGAAGGAGAGATGGAGACATGGAGAGAGGGAGGGAGGGAAAGACAGGGGGAGGGGAGCCGGGAGGGCTGGGGAGTGGGTAGAGAGCGGCCTGGGGTATTGATTCTGGGGCTTTTCACATGTTAATTTGCTTAGTGACTGCTTTAATCGTTCCCTCTTCCCATCGCAGCCTTCAAAGAGAGGATGCTTTTCAAAAAGATGAGGGAGGAGAGAGGGGAGGAGCGAGAAAGAGCTGGCTCCGAAACCAGATTTTCCATAACGTCCCCTGAAAGTTCACGATCATTAGCTGAATATTTGCTGAACAACTCAGGAAGTTTTAACAATGTGGTTACATGTGGGTTATGCGGGTGGCGTTCTGTGGGCTCAAGCATTGCGTTTGTTGTGTTTGTATTGTCAGAGTGTTGCCCGCCTGCTTGGGTCACACTCAACGAGCAGTCTTTTCCTGGCCTGAATGGGGTGTAAGGAGAGATGGCGATGAGTGTTAGAAACGGCAGGGGAAAGTGTCGGGCCAGGACCGCAGGCTGAGCAGGAAGAGACTTTCAGCACCTCCAGTAATGATAGCTGAATTACAGTTAATCTGGTGGAGGGAGAGTGAAAAGGAGGGAGGGAGGAAGTGAGGAGAGGACATAAGTGAAGCTAAAAAAAGCAAGAAATATGAGGACGCTTTAAGGAACAGCTATTATTTTAGTGTTTGCTGGAAAAATAAGAAGCGTCCTCCCTCATGACACGTTTTGTCCTCATTGTCACATGTTTTAATTTTTTCCTACCTGGTGGTAATAGATTTCTCGTCTCTCCACTTAACAACACTAAATTAGCTTCTCTGGAGAGGCAGAAAATGTGATGTGCACATTCAATTCTATTCTACTCTTGTGTGTGTGTGTGTTTGCGTGCTTGTGTATCAGAATAGAGACAGGCAATAATGTTGTGGGGTGCTCAACCTCACGACAGTGATGATCATTTTATTATTCATCCCACTTGCTGCTGCTGCTGTCACCAGAGACAGCCTAACTAACACAGACAACACAGGGAGGGAGGGAGGGAGGGAGGGAGGGAGGGAGGGAGGGAGGGAGGGAGGGAGGGAGGGAGGGAGGGAGGGAGGGAGGGAGGGAGGGAGGGAGGGAGGGAGGGAGGGAACAGAGAGAAATACATAGAGGGAGAAAGAGAGGGAGAACAGGAGGTGGAAGAGAGAGGGAGAACAGGGGATGGAAGAGAGAGGGAGACTACAAATGCAATACCTAATTTGTGTATGTGTATTTAGAGTCATGAGGGACTAAAGGGATAAATATAATTACGTGGTTAATTTAGATGATGCTCCCTAGTGCATATTTAACAACGTCAACAGAGAGCCAGAGAGACAGAGAGACAGAGAGACAGAGAGAGAGAGAGAGCCAGAGAGACAGAGAGAGAGAGAGACAGCGAGAGACAGGCAGAGAGAGAGCGAGAGAGAGAGACAGACAGAGAGAGAGAGAGACAGCGAGAGAGACAGATAGAGAGAGAGACAGCGAGAGAGACAGATAGAGAGAGACAGAGAGACAGAGAGACAGATAGAGAGAGACAGAGAGACAGAGAGACAGATAGAGAGAGACAGAGAGACAGAGAGACAGATAGAGAGAGACAGACAGAGAGAGACAGAGAAGAGAGAGAGAGACGGAGCGAGCGAGAGAGTGAGAGAGAGACAGCGAGAGACAGACAGAGAGAGAGAAACAGAGAGAGACAGACAGAGAGAGAGACAGCGAGAGACAGAGAGAGAGACAGTGAGAGACAGACAGAGAGAGAGACAGAGAGACAGACAGAGAGAGAGCGAGAGAGAGAGACAGACAGAGAGACAGAGAGAGAGCAAGAGAGAGAGACAGAGAGAGAGAGACAGAGAGAGATAGAGAGAGAGAGACAGCGAGAGACAGACAGAGAGAGAGCGAGAGAGAGAGAGAGAGAGAGAGAGAGACAGAGAGAGAGAGAGACAGACAGACAGAGAGAGAGAGAGACAGAGAGACAGAGAGACAGAGAGACAGAGAGACAGAGAGAGAGAGAGACAGACAGACAGACAGACAGACAGACAGACAGACAGACAGAGAGAGAGAGACAGACAGACAGAGAGAGACAGAGAGACAGACAGAGAGACAGAGACAGAGAGAGACAGAGAGAGTGAGAGAGAGAGAAAGTCAAATGTCTACTGTTTGCTAATGATCTGGTGCTTCTGTCACCAACCAAGGAGGGCCTACAGCAGCACCTAGATCTTCTACATAGATTCGGCCAGACCTGGGCCTTGACAGTAAATCTCAGTAAGACCAATACAATGGTGTTCCAAAAAGGTCCAGTCGGCAGGACCACAAATACAAATTAAATTCCATCTAGACACTATTGCCCTAGAGCACACAAAAAAACTATACATACCTTGGCCTAAACATCAGCGCCACAGGTAACTTCCACAAAGCTGTGAACGATCTGAGAGACAGGGCAAGAAGGGCATTCAATGCCATCAAAAGGAAAATAAAATTCAACATACCAATTAGGATCTGGCAAAAAAATACTTGAATCAGTCATAGAGCCCATTGCCCTTTATGGTTGTGAGGTCTGGGGTCCGCTCACCAACCAAGCCTTCACAAAATGGGACAAACTGAGACTCTGCATGCAGAATTCTGCAAAAAATATCCTCCGTGTACAACGTAGGACACCAAATAATGTATGCAGAGCAGAATTAGGCTGATACCCACTAATTATCAAAATCCAGAAAAGAGCCATTAAATTCTACAACCACCTAAAAGGAAGCGATTCCCAAACCTTCCATAACAAAGCCATCACCTACAGAGAGATGAACCTGGAGAAGAGTCCCTTAAGCAAGCTGATCCTTGTTAATTCTTTCCAATGTGTCAAGTAATTATCTTTTGTTTTCTCATGATTTGGTTGGGTGTAATTGTGCTGCTGTCCTGGGGCTCTGTGGGGTTTGTTTGTGTTTGTGAACAGAGCCCCAGGACAGCAGCACAATTAGACCCAACCAAATCATGAAAAAACAAAAAGATAATTACTTGACACATTGGAAAGAATTAACAAAAAAACAGCAAACTAGAATGCTATTTGGCCCAGAACAGAGAGTTCACAGTGGCATAATACCTGACCACTGTGACTGATTCAAACTTAAGGAAAGCTTTGACTATGTACAGACTCTGAGCATAGCCTTGCTATTGAGAAAGGCCGCCGTAGGCAGACATGGCTCTCAAGAGAAGACAGGCTATGTGCGCACAGCCCACAAAATGAGGTGGAAACTGAGCTGCACTTCCTAACCTCCTGCCAAATGTATGACCATATAACTAGAGACACATATTTCCCTCAGATTACACAGATCCACAAAGAGTTCAAAAAAGGAACCCGATTTTGATAAACTCCCATATCTACTGGGTGAAATACCACAGTGTGCCATCACAGCAGCAAGATTTGTGACCTGTTGCCACAAGAAAAGGGCAACCAGTCGTCACAACACTGTATATATATAATATGACATTTGTAGTGTTTTTATTGTTTTGAAACTTCTGTATGTGTAATGTTTACTGTTAATTTTTATTGTTTATTTCACTTTTGTATATTATCTAGCTCACTTGCTTTGGCAAGGTTAACACATGCCAATAAAGCCCCTTGAATTGAATTGAATAGAGAGAGAGAGAGAGAGAGAGAGAGAGAGAGAGAGAGAGAGAGAGACTACATTAATACTGGAAAGCTGTGTCATATGTAATACCTCATAATCCAACAATTTGAACCATTTTCAGTTGAGAAGGTCTATGGTCAGGATCAACAGGTTAAGGTTAGGGGAATCGAGGGAAAACACGACTATCACACTCTTGGGCTACAATCATTCCTCTCTCTGACACTAATCTGGTCGTACACACACAAACACACTCATTCTTGCTTCAACAAAACAGGTGGGTAGGTTGGCTTTGAAGAGCAGCGGTGGTCCTGTCCTTGATGTGGTGTTTGTATAGATGGTGAAGAGGTTTAGCAGCTCAACCATCAAATACCAGTCTGCTCCCCACTACCCTCCCTCCCTGATGAGAGGTGTCAAAACAGTCTGCCACCTTTACGGTTCAGCCAACCTGTAAACTCCAACTATGTCCTCAGTGGAGGCTCCTCAGAGGAGGAAGAGGAGGACCAACCTCCTCAGTGAATTTCATAAAACTTAAAATAGTGAAACATTTAAAAAGTTATCCTTTTTAGATAAAACTACACAAAATATATTCACGTCACCAAATCATTGATTAGGACGCCGAAATGGCGCCGAAGAGGATGGCTGACGTTTTACATTGCGTAATCAATTGTGCAATTATTATTTAAAAAATGTTTGTGTTCGTAGCTTATTTTTTTTACGTATATTGTACATAATGTTGCTGCTTCCATCTCTTATGACCTGAACCTGAACCAGTTCTGAACATCAGAACTGGGATTACTCACTACGGACTGCAAGAAGCTTTTTCCTTTAATGAGTCCGACGAGAAAGAGATACTGCTCTCCCGGGAACAGGTCCAGATCCATGTCATTTGCATGAAGAAAAGATGGAGGAAAAAAGGATGCAGATCAGGCTGCCTGCACCGTAGGCGAGTCACGAGGGACTAGAGGGAGTAAACTCCCGTTGCATCAATTCTACTTGCTAACATGCAATCATTGGAAAATAAAATGGATGACCTACAAATATGATTATCCTACTAATGGGACATTAAGAACTGTAATATCCTACGTTTCACTGAATCGTGGCTGAACGACGACGTGGACAATATAGAGCTGGAGGTATTTTCAATGCACCGGCAGAACAGAGAAGCTACGTCTGGTAAAACGAGGGGTGGGGGTGTGTGCCTTTTTGTCAATAACAGTTGGTGCGTGATGTCTAATATTAAAGAATTCTCGAGGTATTGCTCACCTGAGGTAAAGTATCTTATGATAAGTTGTAGACCACACTATCTACCAAGAGAGTTTTCATCTATATTATTCATAGCTGTCTATTTACCACCACAGACTGATGCTGCAACTACAAACACCTCTATAAGGCCATAAGCAAACAAGAAAATGCTCACCCAGAAGCAGTGCGCCTAGTAGCTGGGGACTTTAATGGAAGCAAATTTAAATCAGTTTTACCACATTTTTACCAGCGTGCACATGTGCAACCAGAGGGAAAAAACCTCTAGATCACCTTTACTCCACACACAGAGATGCACACAAAGTTCTCCCCCATCCTCCATTTGGCAAATCCGACCATAATTATATCCTCCTGATTCCTGCTTGCAAGCAAAAACTAAAGCAGGAAGTACCAGTGACTCGCTCAATACAGAAGTGGTCAGATGACGCGGATGCTACGCTACAGGACTGTTTTGCAATGAACAGACTGGAATATGTTCCGGGATTCATCCAATGGCACTGAGGAGTATACCACCTCAGTCATCAGCTTCATCAATAAGTGCATCGATGATATCGTCCCAAAGTGACCGTACGTACATTTCCCAACCAGATGCCATGGATGACAGGCAACATCCGCATCGATCTAAAGGCTAGAGCTGCCGCTTTCAAGGAGCAGGACACTAATCCGGACGCCTATAAGAAATCCCGTTATGCCCTCAGACAAACCATCCAACAAGCAAAGCGTCAATACACAATTAAGATTGAATCCTACTACACCGGCTCTGACGCTCGTCGGATGTGGCAGGGCTTGAAAACTATTATGGACTACAAAGAGAAACCTAGACGCGAGCTCCCCAGTGACGCGAGACAACCAGACGAGCTAAATGCCTTTTATGCTCGCTTCGAGGCAAGAAACACTGAAGCATGCACTAGAGCATCAGCTGTTCTGAATGACTGTGTCACGCTCTCAGTAGCCGATGTGAGCAAGACCTTTAAACAGGTCAATATTCACAAAGCCACTGGGCCAGACAGATTACCAGGACTTGAACTCAAAGCATGCGCGGACCAACTGGCAAGTGTCTTCACAGACATTTTCAACCTCTCCCTGACTGAGTCTGTAATACCTACATGTTTCAAGAATACCACCATAGTCCCTGTACCCAAGGAAGCGAAGGTGACCTGCCTAAATGATTACCGCCCCATAGCACTCACTTCAGTAGCCATGAAGTGCTTTGAAAGGCTGGTCATGGCTGACATCAACAGCATCCTCCCGGATACCTTAGACCCACTCCAATTCGCATACCGCCCCAACAGATCCACAGATGATGCAATATCAATCACACTCCACACTGCCCTTTCCCACATGGACAAAAGGAACACATGCGAGAATGCTGTTCATTGACTACAGCTCAGTATTCAACACCATAGTGCCCACGAAGCTCATCACTAAGCTAAGGACCTTGGGACTAAACACCTCCCTCTGCAACTGAATTCTGGACTTCCTGACGGGCCGCCACCAGGTGGTAAAGGTAGGCAACAAATTGTCTGCCACACTGATCCCCAACACTGGGGCCCCTCATGGGTGTGTACTTAGTCCCCTCCCTTACTCCATGTTCACCCATGACTGTGTGGCCAAACACGACTCCAACACAATTAAGTTTGCTGACGACACAACAGTGGTAGGCCTGATTACCGATAACGATGAGATAGCCTATAGGGAGAAGATCAGATAATTGACAGTGTGGTGCCAGGACAACAACCTCTCGTTCAATGTGAGCAAGACAAAGGAGCTGATCGTGGACTACAGGAAAAGGCGGGCCGAACAGGCCCCCATTAACATCAACGGGGCTGTAGTGGAGCGGATCGAGAGTTTCAAGTTCCTTGGTGTCCACATCACCAACGATTTATCATGGTCCAAACACACCAAGACATTTGTGAAGAGGGCACAACAAAACCTTTTCCCCCTCAGGAGACTGAAAAGATTTGGCATGGGTCCCCAGATCCTCAAAATGTTCTACAGCTGCACCATCGAGAACATCCTGTCTGGTTGCACCACGGCCTGGTATGGCAACTGATCGGCATCTGACCGTAAGGCGCTACAGAGGGTAGTGCGTACGGCCCAGTACATCACTGGGGCCAAGCTTCCTGCAATCCAGGACCTATATAATAGGCGGTGTGTGTGTGTGTGTGTGTGTGTGTGTGTGTGTGTGTGTGTGTGTGTGTGTGTGTGTGTGTGTGTGTGTGTGTGTGTGTGTGTGTGTGTGTGTGTGTGTATAGGTAAGCCTATAAAATTGTCAGAGACTCCAGTCACCCAAGTCATAGATCGTTTTTTCTGCTACCACACGGCAAGCGTTACCGGAGTGCTTAGTCTAAGACCAAAAGGCTTCTTAACAGCTTCTACCCCCAAGCCATTAGACTGCTGAACAATTAATCAAATGGCCCCCGGACTACTACATTGACATTTACTTTAGTTTATTTGGTAAATATTTTCTAAACTCTTCTTGAACTGCACTGTTGGTTAAGGGCTTGTACGTAAGCATTTCACGGTTAGGTCTACAGTTGTTGTATTCGGCGCATGTGACAAATAAAGTTTGATTTGATTAAAGCACACTGTTTTGCAATTAAGGTCTACAGTAGCCTCAACAGGACTCTGTAGGGAGGCACCAGGGTGTAGCTGGAGGACATCTAGATTCTGTCCTCCTCTGGGTATATGAACTTCAATACAAAACTTAGGAGGCTCACGGTGCTCACTGCCTTCCACAAACAAACTTCTTAATTTCATCTAACTTAGGTAGCAAATGCAGCTAGCTAGTTTAGACTACTCAAACACCCGGCTCAAACAGAGGGATGCTATGTTAGCTAGCACGCTATAACTATCCAACACTGGAACTCTTCCAAGTCAAGGTAAGCTTTTGGTTTTAGTAATTTAATGGCCCCGTAGCCCGCTGGTGTAACTGCTAAACTGCTTACAGTGTGTACAATGTACTGCATTATTGTAGGGGATTTACTAATGTGTTAGTTCTAGTAGCTATGTTGACTATGACATTACGTTAGCTAATATGGTGACAACGATGTAGGCTGTGTGTAGCAGTTATGATATGAAGGTATGAGTTGGAAAGGTTTTTTCGCCTGGTCACAGACCGGCTGTTGTGTTGTGCACCGATGTCCACAAGCGAAGGGATAAGGTGAGAGGAGGAGAGCGCGTAGATGGCAGAAGGATACAACAATTATACGAGGCTTGGAAAGTGAACCGTTTTCGTGTGATCAGGGTTGTATTCATTCTGTCGATTCTGTTGAAAAACGTTTCTTAAACGGAAGAAAATGGAATGAAAGGGGGATAAACATACCTGAATTTGTCCAATAGAAACTCATGATGGGTACAGAGAAAATTAGAGTATCATGTAGTAGCCTAAACGTATCAATGTTACATTGAACTGTCTGAATGGAATAGAAATGACAGTCATCCAATATGCTGTAATAGAAATAAGGACATGCCCATATATATAAAAAAAAATTCTATGAGTATCTTCCATCTTAAACGGCACCGACCTCTACTACCCTTTCTCACCCATCCTGCTCCTCGCTCCACACGACTCTCACACTTCCCAAGTCGCCTGCCTCCAACACATACACACAGAAACGCACACACATGAACACAATACACATACAAACCTGTACACACAAACTAGAGGTCGACCGATTAATCGGAGTGGCCGATTAATTAGGGCCGATTTCAAGTTTCCATAACAATCGGAAATCGGTATTTTGGGGCGCTGATTTGCCGATAAAAAAAAAAAATGTATACCTTTATTTAACTAGGCAAGTCAAATGACCGCCTAGGAACAGTGGGTTAACTGCCTCGTTCAGGGGCAGAATGACAGATTTTCACCTTGTCAGCTCGGGGATCCATTCTTGCAACCTTACAGTTAACTAGTCCAACGCAATAACGACCTGCCTCTCTCGTTGCACTCCACAAGGAGACTGACTGCCTGTTACACGAATGCAGTAAGCCAAGGTAAGTTGCTAGCTAGCATTAAACTTATCTTGTAAAAAAACAATCAATCATAATCACTAGTTAACTACACATGGTTGATGATATTACTAGATATTATCTAGCGTGTCCTGCGTTGCATATAATCTGACTGAGCATACAAGCATACAAGTATCTAAGTATTTGACTGAGCGGTGGTAGGCAGAAGCAGGCGCGTAAACATTAATTCAAACAGCACTTTCGTGTGTGTTGCCAGCAGCTCTTCGTTGTGCGTCAAGCATTGCGCTGTTTATGACTTCAAGCCTATCAACTTCTTACCTGGGAATATTGAAGACTCATGTTAAAAGGAACCACCAGCTTTCATATGTTCTCATGTTCTGAGCAAGGAACTGAAACGTTAGCTTTCTTACATGGCACATATTGCACTTTTACTTTCTTCTCCAACACTTTGTTTTTGCATTATTTAAACCAAATTGAACATGTTTCATTATTTACTTGAGGCTAAATTGATTTTATTGATGTATTATATTAAGTTAAAATAAGTGTTCATTCAGTATTGTTGTAATTGTCATTATTACAAATAAATTGGGGGAAAAATTGTCCGATTAATCGGTATTGGCTTTTTTGGGCCTCCAATAATCGGTATCGGTATCAGCGTTGAAAAATCATAATCTGTCGAACCTCTAACACAAACACACAGTCACACACATTAACCCACATGAACGCAATATACAGACTAACTCACACATAAACACACACATCGGTACACACACTCACACATACAAACACATGACCCCCCCCCCAACAATGGAGTCACCCTCAACAGACGACTAGCGGGAGAGAGCGCTACCCTGCTACCCAAGCTCATAGAAACAAGGGAATGAGAGAGAAAAGAAAGGTACCCAAAAGCAAACCCCCGGTCATCCTCGGGGGGCCCTGCCTGGCCTCTTTACCCCTTGGCCCCTGTGCTCTGTGTACATCCTGGCGGCCCCCGAGCACCCAGCTGTCAGGATACTGACATCTTAATCAATCCTGGCCCACGACCTTGTCACACATACCAGCAAGATGGATGAACAACTTAGTGACCTTTGACCCTCAGCCAGCGTTCACAATCCCCTGACCCCCCCTAACCCACACACCCCCCAACCTCACTGCTCCAACAATGATGGAGGAGTCCCATTCACTCACCACTGCTGGGAACCAGAGGCCTAGGTACCCCCATAACCTTTGCACACACACACACCCTCTTTCTGACAGAGGACTTGAGGCCCAACCCCCCATCTCAGCCCCTCTTTAGTGTCTTGGACCACATGATTATATTGAAGTTGAGCCCCCCACTATTCTGCCTCGTCATGCTGTGGAATATTAACCAGCTCATCGGTGCACTTGAAGGCTGACAGTGAGCTCCACCCTTTAACCCATCAAACACTGAGATGAACCCTGGACTGACGCTCTGGTAGCCATGGAGACCCAGGCAGAACGTGAGTGTGTGTCTGAACTAACTCTGATGTGATAGTTGCCCGTAAGATTGGTATGAGAGGGAACTAAATATTGCTGACTCAAACCAGTAATGATACATAATCATTTAAAGAGATTAACTGAATTGAACAAGTGTATTTAACTACCCTCAATCTGCTCTCCTTCATCCCTCCATCTCTGCCTTCTCCTTCTTTGAAGACAACCCAGGGGAGTGAGAAACTGGCCCCAGCTATCCACACAGCCACAGCCACCAACAGGGGAGACGGGCTCCATTCCAAAGAACATTCTTGCCACGAAATGCTACCCCCTCACCCGCAACCTTTCCCACACACACACCATCTGTGACCATTTGTACCTCAGTGCGCCCTCCTCGTCCCCCCTCAGAAGGAGCCAGCCCTAGTACCCTAAATCACCAGGCCTGTTTGTCAGGCAATTAGTCCTCTGAGATAGAGCTTAAAGGCTCCCCCGTAAATGAAGGTAGGTAGAGTGGCCCGTCCCCCATTGTAGCCACGCACCAAGAGAGAAACACACAGCAGGCCTATATATCCTTGGTAATTGTATCGACAGATTCTCCGCTGGCTTTTGAGTAGAATTTTGTTTTCTTGCATTGCCGTGTTTTTATTCATATGCTGATGGTTAATATAAGACATCCACTACGTATAGCCACTCAAACATTAAACAGAACCAAGAGGGATCATTGAGATGGAAGAGTAAAACAAACACTTGTAGCATTTTTCCCCCTCATCCTCAATGCCGTGTGTGTGTGTGTGTGTGTGTGTGTGTGTGTGTGTGTGTGTGTGTGTGTGTGTGTGTGTGTGTGTGTGTGTGTGTGTGTGTGTGTGTGTGTGTGTGTGTGTGTGTGTGTTTCTTTCCACCTCTCATCCACCAGCATATAATGAGGTGAATGAGCACTGGCCCTGCTGAGAATCATCTGACTGAGAATTGGAAACATCTGGTTGGGATTGGAGCTGGGTTGGGGAGGAGAGAGAGGGACTGGGAATCATCTAGCTTGGATTTGGGCTGGTGTTGGGGTGGGGAGGAGATAGAGAGAGGGACTGGGAATCATCTGGCTGGGATTGGGTCTGGTGTTGGGGCTAGGAGGAGAGAGACAGACTGGCATCTACTGGTATCTATTAAGACTGATCTCTTCTGAGCAATTTAGCCACCAGAGACACACAGCAGACAGGCAGGCCTGTTCCCCTGGTCGAACTAACACATCCCAATAGAAGGCCTGTTCCCCTGTCCTAACTAAAACATCCCAATGGCCTGGATAATTACGGAATTTACAATCATCACTGCTTCTATTACCCAGCCTGATACCATTTAGGATAGACGCAGTGAGGGGTGGAGGAGAGAGAGACAACAAGCAACAGAGAGAGAGGTTGGTGAATAGAGGAGAGGGGGCAAGAGGGAGAGAATGAGGGACAAAGAGAGCGGAATACATGGAGGGAGTGAGGCAAAGAGACCTACAGAGAGAGAGGAGGGAGATATGATAAAGAAGCAGGCTTCTGTATGGAGATAGAGATAGAAGGTGAATGAAGAGAGAAAGATAGAGACAAGTATAAATAACCTTGCAGAACAGCTGCTGCCAGCGACTAAAGGAATATATATCTGAGGCAGACGAAGATTTCTCTCCTTAACTTACCCTGGCATTTAGCATTCCTCTCCTCGAATCCCGGGTTACACAGGCAGTTCCCGATGGGCACCAGCCACTCTCCGTCCGCCCCGCAGTACATTTTGGGAACGTCACGCTCCTCAGAATTATGAACGCAGGATCCTCGGACTTCCACCAGTGAGGAGGTGTCGGCCCCGGTGATGGTGTCAGGGAACTGGGCCAGGTTCCTCACAGCCATGGGACACTTCTTATAGAACACCCTGACAGACACCAGGGCGATGCAGGCTCCCACGTCCTGGAAGGCCAGGTAGAAACCCTTCCGGGTCAAGGCTCCGACGTCCCTGACCTCCGTGTTCAGCTTCATGATGCGATCTCCGATGTCCACCTGGGTGAAGCTCTCGTCGGCTGCCACCGTGTCAATCTTGCCAAACTGGTTCTCTCGGATGTAGCGCTCCTTGTCGTTGTTGGACTCATAGTAGTAGAGGTTGAAGGTCTCCTTACAGGTTCCCATGACACCAGGGAGGCTGTTACAGTCGCGCAGGGTGAACTTGATCTCGATGTAGACACGCTGGGCGCCACCTCGGAGGATCCAGTCCGTTCTAAGCCAGTTGTTCTGGTTGGGTTCCATGACGTTACACACCTGGTACGTCCTGATGGGAATGTTCTTCTCATCCATGATGCTCACCTCCTCCCACTGAGGACACAAACACAGAGACAATGTTAGGAAAACATTTGACAAACATTATATCAACATTAGAAAATTCTGGAAAATGGTAGGCCACATAAAAACATTGACTTGCACTGAGAAAGAGCATTGAGAAAGACCATAGCAAAATGGTGACTCAATATCTGTGTCCCAGTAGGCCAATTATTTAATGGCCAAGCTTGTCAATTCAAGAATAATAAATGCATGACAAGGCCTAATATAAATAGAAAGGCCTTTTATAATGAAACTACTACTGGTACAGGCAGAAATAAGTACACACAGGCCTACTGTACTGTATTCAATCCTGACTAGTAGGTTTTATCTCCACATGAAAGGAAACCAACCAAATCCTTGGGGAACGTGCACCATTCATTATTACTATAATGTCAAATGTAATGTCTCAATGTAAATCCCCATAACTTCACGCTAAATGTAAAGGTCACGAAATGGAGAGAAATACAGAAAGAGAGCAAAGAGAAAGGGGGTATTGAAACAATCTTATGTATGAGCCAATGGATAGGCCCTAAGTCTGTAATGGCTTATAGTGATTAGAATAGAAACCCAAGTGATTTGAACAGAAACCCAATAGAAAAAAATAGTGTTCTTTCTGTAGGTATACAAATTATTTTGGTGAGGGAGAGGGTTTTGACAGCACACATGTGGATCGGGTGTATGGATTACGTTATTGATGACTGGCTGGTTTATTATTATAGGAGCAATGTTTGTTTTATTTATGATAAAGAGCCTAGGGTATATGGTGTTTTGAAAGGCATTGGGGGCATTATGGCATGCTCATAAAGATCCAATGCAGCAGTTTTTATCTCAATATCTAATCATTTCTGGGTAACAATTAAGGACCTTACTGTGATTGTTTTCAATTATATTGGTCAAAAAAGAAACAAAATAGCTTCTCAGCAAAGAGTAAAGAATTTTGCTAGGACTGTATGGGAGTGGTCTGAGTGGGGAGGGGAAAACTGAGAACTAGCTTTTTATTGGCAGAGAGGTTTGGAAATCTCTTTCTTATTGGTCTATTAGCTCATTTACCACCTGGTGATGTCAACAGACAGGCCAAAACTCTATCCCACCAAAACAGGCTGTAATTTCAGGCAGTCTTTTCAAACAGTTCTTGCACTAAAAGGGCATCATCATAATTTTCACAATTTCACATTATTGTGGAAATATGTGTGGAAATATACATAAAAACAGGTAAATCACGTTTTTCACTTCGCTGGGCCTTTACATTTTTCATAATGAGGTTAAAAAAGGGTTTTCTAATTTATTGCATTTAAAAACAAAAGCAGATAAACCAGCCTTCTGCTTGTATCTGGTTAGGACTATATAGTATGCAGAGAAAGGAGCCCAAACAGAGCTATTACTACGGGGAAGGGTGTATCCTGCGCTTTATTTGATTCAACGTGTTATCATAAATCATCTCGTTCAAAGCACTATTCCTTTGAGTAGGGGAGATAACTCTAAACATGGGTGAGACTCCGTAACCTCCGCTGCACAGCAGCACACACGAACCAAGTTCATTGAACAACAACTCAACCCCATGGTGAATAAAACAAGAGTTGGAGAGGCGGAGCTGCAACAAAAGATCAACCTTTCTTTTATGGGTCTATAGCATACGATAAACAGTACCATTAAAATATAATGGATATGCCAGAAGATGTCTGAAAAAACAGAAGAACGTCATTGCTCTTGGATAGCATATGTTGCTCTACTTTGAGACACCTTGTTGGTTTAGTCTATAAATACGACTAAAACTATAAGATGGTCTCATGCAATTAATCAGACGCCAGTGCTGCTGCTGCTTCTGCTCGGAGAACAACTGACAGGGGAGTGTGCCAGACAGGACCCAGCCGCGCGCACCACGGGCCCCTTCGCGGCCATTCCCGAAACAGTCGCACTCTGTACATGATCAGCGCAACTATATATATATCCCAATTAGACCACGGGATCACGCATTTAGTCCGATCACATTCCCTATCGCTTTATGGCCCAATCCAATCATACAGCGAGGACTGAAACCCGCTGCCCTTTCCCTTCATTCATCCATTCCAGAGGGCCCTTTCTGTGCTGCCAAGTTCCTCTCCCCCGCGCCTCAATGGGGGAAAAGGATATAAAGTTTCTCCACAAAGACCGATTCAATCCGCGGTCTATTCAGGAAACCCGACGCCCGCTACAGTATCGGACTAGAATCTGACCATTACTGCAAGTAGAGAGAGAGGAGGGAGGGGGGCGGTAGGCTATAGAGGACATCATCTCTCCATTTTGAATCAACGGGGGACTCGCGTCCTAACGAGGGGCACTTACCCCTCCTTCTGTTGGGTTGGCGACCCAGCCCAACTCCCCCGCTACGGATCTGGAGTCCAGTAACGTCACTGAAAAACATAGAAAGTGAAGTGAGCAGTTATAGACTGTTCATAACACGGATGATGTGTAATCTGGTCTACAGTGCTAATATACCGTTTGGAAAAGCCACGGTGCTGTTATGTTACCATAGTTGGATAGTTATGCAGTTTGATCAAGGAAAATAATTCTGCGCAATCTGCTCAACGAAAAACCAGTCAGAAATAGGCTAATGATCGATGTGTAAGGACCTATCTATAGGCCCATGTCCACGCATATAACTCCATAAAATATGTCATATGTTTGGATTACTCAAATGCTTAATGTTGATATTTTTTTCAGGGGGATTTGTGATTAAAAACATAAAGGGACCCCATTGATATTTGTATAAAGAACCAAGGGTATTGTCATTGTAACCCAGTGAGTAAAACTGGATGTTTGGTTAAGAAATAGGCCCAGATATTGGAGACTCCGTTTGTCTGTTTTACCTCCTGAGATTCGATGATGATCAATCGAAGTCAATTAGAGGAGCACGGACTAAATTAATTTGCTTCAGTGAGAAATCAAAAATAATCCGTGCAATCTTCTCAGTGCGCAGTGACGAAAATCTCAGTTGTAAGCGCTTTTTTATTGTACCTTTATTTAACTAGGCAAGTCAGTTAAGAACAAATTCTTATGTTCAATGACGGCCTAGGAACAGTGGGTTAACTGCCTGTTCAGGGGCAGAACGACAGATTTGTACCTTGTCAACTCGGGTGTTTGAACTTGCAACCTTCCGGTTACTAGTCCAACGCTCTAAACACTAGGCTACCCTGCCGGCGCAATATTTAAATGTTCACTGAATTTAATTTTAGAAAGTGGATTTAATTTAATGTTAACATTTATCTGAAATTACTTGGCTTAGGTAATTATTTGAGTATTGTTTTGAAGTTAATGCATTTGACATAGGAAATGCACAAGAGCCACATGATAATTGAGTGGGGATTATTGTACAGAACTGCGACTGCAATACATGGTTATGAACTAAAATAACATGGCTCATTTTGGAAGGGGGGGGGGGGGTTGCACCACCGTCCTGCACAAAACCAGACACAGATGCTGTCCAAAGCAATAATGATTGCTACATAAAATCGAGTCTTTGTAGCCTATATGGCTCAAGAAAAAATTACATTTTGTTGAAGAAGGTGACTGTTGCTTAATTAACAGAAACTCTGAAGTAAGACTTCCCAGCACTCCACTCGGACCCTGCTAGAGCCCCATATAGACTTCATACGCTCCGGCTTTCTGCCAAGCGCATTCAACAATTTGGGTACCAAAAGGACCAAGTAGTCTACGACACAAAACGTTCGATGGGTTTGACGCATATGGAAATCCAATGTCAGAGAATAATGGCACATGTTGTTGAGCAAAATAATTGTGTTTCCCCCTTATTTGAGTGCTGCAGGTTCTTGCACGAGTCCAGAATAGCTACGGGACAACGGGCTCGTGGTCCGTCTCACACACGAAGTGGACGGAGTATAAACTAACGGAGAAGAAGTCCAAGACGGGGCTCCGCTGTTATTCCAGGTCTTACCTTCGTTTGGAGGGTAAATCCGTGCCGAAGAAACGAACGTAGAAATCCCAAGCAGCACAAAGGTCGCCGTAAACAAAATCCCAGCCATGAGTGCCATTTGTCGTTCGCCTTTTTTCTCGTCGTTCGTCCGCTCCTCGCAGGTCTTGCTCACTCTCTCTCCCTGTGGAATATGCGTTTGAAGCAGGGATAGAGCGATGCTCCGAAAACAGCCGGGAGGCGGGTCTGAGCGCTCTGACGCGGCAGTCATTCCAAATAGGAAACGCAGTGAACGGGCAAACGGCCAAATAATCATTAACTGTCCCCCTACCCCTCAGCCATGAGTGGACACTGGGCCAAATGGGACTGTGTACAGGGCCAGTTGTTACTGTAATATTTAGTGCATTTCTTTCATGCGGACACCACTCCTTTTCTTGTTAAAGACAACCAATAAACCTCCAAGATAATGTCGTTACATTGTTATTAATAATAAAGATGAAATTCCCAGTAACGTTTCAACATTGGTATCCCTAATTAAGTCTAGGCTATAGCACGTGTCTCAAAAATGCTTTGCTCAAAGAATCCTAAAAATCTTAATTATTTCTTCGGACTAGTCGTTGTCATGTGTAGGCAGATATTTGTCATTTTTCTCATAACGTGAGTTAAACCGCCTACTCGTCATTGGACCGCCTTGTGATCCCCATATGAAAGTTGTCTCCAGTGATGTGCAGCGCTGTCCAAGATGAAACACTTTAGACCATGGTCGCCACCTAGCGGATACAATCACAGATAGTCTGTATATATTGGATTATGGAACAAGTAAGAGCATGACACAATTACATAACACGAAATTCCACTTTGGGAAATTGATCATAACAATTATGTGATGCATGATGGCCACGAATCCCGTGTTATTGATTATAGTCGTTATTCAAATAGCATTTTATCTAGGTTGAATTGGAATTAAGGTGTGTTGGGCTGATACATATGGGGATCCATCCCTGAGTTGTGATAACAAACATTTAACGCCTAAAGGTCTAGAAATAAATCGACAAGAGTAACCTAATGTTTTCCTTTGGGTTTTTCCTCAAACAATGAAGGCATTATTCGGTTTTGAAAAATCCTGTGTTCTCCCTTTTGGTTCAGCCTGTCTGTCTATTTCCATGTCTTCTTCACCCTCCCTTCCTCCCTCACGTCCTCCTACGCAAGCTGGATCTTTCTCCATGCTCCTGCGGGATGAGCCAAGTTTTGCAGCCTCCAGGCAGGCTTCAGTGAGCCGCAGAGGGCCATCTTCGTGGCATAGGTGGGAAGTTCTCGCATCACCTCACACAGTCACTAATACATACACAAGGGCCAGCAGGTTACCCATAGTTCTTCCCGATCATGACTCATTCGTTTTAAAATATATATACAGTGCCTTGCAAAAGTATTCGGCCCCCTTGAACTTTGCGACCTTTTGCCACATTTCAGGCTTCAAACATAAAGATATAAAACTGTATTTTTTTGTGAAGAATCAACAACAAGGGGGACACAATCATGAAGTGGAACGACATTTATTGGATATTTCAAACTTTTTTAGCAAATCAAAAACTGAAAAATTGGGCGTGCAAAATTATTCAGCCCCTTTACTTTCAGTGCAGCAAACTCTCTCCAGAGGTTCAGTGAGGATCTCTGAATGATCCAATGTTGACCTAAATGACTAATGATGATAAATACAATCCACCTGTGTGTAATCAAGTCTCCGTATAAATGCACCTGCACTGTGATAGTCTCAGAGGTCCGTTAAAAGCGCAGAGAGCATCATGAAGAACAAGGAACACACCAGGCAGGTCTGAGATACTGTTGTGAAGAAGTTTAAAGCCGGATTTGGATACAAAAAGATTTCCCAAGCTTTAAACATCCCAAGGAGCACTGTGCAAGCGATAATATTGAAATGGAAGGAGTATCAGACCACTGCAAATCTACCAAGACCTGGCCGTCCCTCTAAACTTTCAGCTCATACAAGGAGAAGACTGATCAGAGATGCAGCCAAGAGGCCCATGATCACTCTGGATGAACTGCAGAGATCTACAGCTGAGGTGGGAGACTCTGTCCATAGGACAACAATCAGTCGTATATTGCACAAATCTGGCCTTTATGGAAGAGTGGCAAGAAGAAAGCCATTTCTTAAAGATATCCATAAAACGTGTCGTTTAAAGTTTGCCACAAGCCACCTGGGAGACACACCAAACATGTGGAAAAAGGTGCTCTGGTCAGATGAAACCAAAATGGAACTTTTTGGCAACAATGCAAAACGTTGTGTTTGGCGTAAAAGCAACATAGCTCATCACCCTGAACACAACATCCCCACTGTCAAACATGGTGGTGGCAGCATCATGGTTTGGGCCTGCTTTTCTTCAGCAGGGACAGGGAAGATGGTTACAATTGATGGGAAGATGGATGGAGCCAAATACAGGACCATTCTGGAAGAAAACCTGATGGAGTCTGCAAAAGACCTGAGACTGGGACGGAGATTTGTCTTCCAACAAGACAATGATCCAAAACATAAAGCAAAATCTACAATGGAATGGTTCAAAAATAAACATATCCAGGTGTTAGAATGGCCAAGTCAAAGTCCAGACCTGAATCTGTGGAAAGAACTGAAAACTGCTGTTCACAAATGCTCTCCATCCAACCTCACTGAGCTCGAGCTGTTTTGCAAGGAGGAATGGGAAAGATTTTCAGTCTCTCGATGTGCAAAACTGATAGAGACATACCCCAAGTGACTTACAGCTGTAATCGCAGCAAAAGGTGGCGCTACAAAGTATTAACTTAAGGGGGCTGAATAATTTTGCACGCCCAATTTTTCAGTTTTTGATTTGTTAAAAAAGTTTGGAATATCCAATAAATGTCGTTCCACTTCATGATTGTGTCCCACTTGTTGTTGATTCTTCACAAAAAAATACAGTTTTATATCTTTATGTTTGAAGCCTGAAATGTGGCAAAAGGTCGCAAAGTTCAAGGGGGCCGAATACTTTCGCAAGGCACTGTATATATTTCACCTTTATTTAACCAGATAGGCTAGTTGAGAACAAGTTCTCATTTACAACTGCGACCTGTCCAAGATAAAGCAAAGCAGTGCGACAATAAACAACAACACAGAGTTACACATGGGATAAACAAAAGTACAGTCAATAACACAATAGAACAATCTATATACAATGTGTGCAAATGGAGTAAGGAGGTAAGGCAATAAATAGGCCATAGTAGCGGAGTAATTACAATTTAGCAAATTAACACTGGAATTGTGTACTATGTCATCCATTTCGTATGATATGTTAGATCCTGCAATAAACAATTGCTTAAGATCCCACTTGGATGTGTAAACTGTAGGTTACACCTGCCTATGTGCATTTTGCCTGGGAACAGGACTGTTTTGCTAGCACAGACTGGAATATGTTCCGGGATTCATCCAATGGCTTTGAGGTATAGACCACCTCAGTCATCGGCTTCACCAATAAGTGCATCGATGACGTCGCCCCCACAGTGACTGTACGTACATATCCCAACCAGAAGCCATGGATTACAGGCAACATCCGCATCGAACTAAAGGCTAGAGATGCCGCTTTCAAGGAGCGGGAGACTAATCCGGACGCTAATAAAAAATCCCACTATGACATTCTCAACCTCTCCCTGCAGACCACCATAGCAGACCACCATAGTCCCTGTGCACAAGGAAGCGAAGGTGACCTGCCTAAATGATTACCGCCCCGTAGCACTCAGGTCGGTAGCCATGAATTGCTTTGAGGCTGGTCATTGGTTCACATCAACAGCATCCTCCCGAACACCCTAGACCCACTCCAATTCACATACCGCCCCAACAGATCCACAGGTGACGCAATCTCATTCGCACTCCACACTGCCCTTTCCCCACATGGACAAAAGGAAGACCTATGTGAGAATGCGGTTCATTGACTACAGCTCAACGTTCAACACCATAGTGCCCACGAAGCTCATCACTAAGCTAAGGACACTGGGACTAAACACCTCCCTCTTTAACTGGATCCTGGACTTCCTGATGGGCAGCCCCCAGGTGGTAAGAGCACACTATCCTTAACACTGGGGCCCCTCAGGGGTGTGTACTTAGTCCCCTCCTGTATTCCCTGTTCACCCACGACTGCAACACCACCAAACACGACTCCAACACCATCATTAAGTTTGCTGACAACACAACAGCGGTAGGCCTGATCACTGACAATGATGAGAGAGCCTATAGGGAGGAGGTCAGTGTGGTGCCAGGACGACAACCTCTCCCTCAAAGTGAGCAAGACAAAGGAGCTGATCGTGGACTACAGGAAAAGGTGGGCTGAACAGGCCCCCATTAACATCAACGGGGCTGGAGTGGAGCGGGTCGTGAGTTTCAAGTTCCTTGGTGTCCACATCACCAACAAACTATCATGGTCCAAACATACCAAGACAGTCGTGAAGAGAGCACGGCAAAACCTTTTTCCCCTCAGGAGACTGAAAAGATTTGGCATGGGTATCGAGATCCTCAAAAGGTTCTACAGCTGTAGCAGCGAGACCATCCTGACCGGTTGCATCCCGTCTGGTATGGCAACTGTTCGGCATCTAACCGTAAGGCGCTACAGAGGGAAGTGCGAACGGCCCAGTGCTTCACTGGGGTCAAGCTTCCTGCCATCCAGGACCTATATAACAGGCGGTGTCAGAGGAAAGCCCCATAGAATTGTCAGAGACTCCAGTCATCCAAGTTATAGACTGTTATCTCTGCTACCGCAAGGCAAGTGGTACCGGAGCAGGAAGTCTAGGACCAAAAGGCTCCTCGACAGTTTCTACTCCCAAGCTATTAGACTGCTGAACAATTCATAAAAATCACCACCAGACAATTTACATTAACCCGTCCCCCCTCCTTTTGTACACTGCTGCTACTCACTGTTTGTTTGTTACCTATGCATAGTCACTTCGCCCCCACCTACATGTACAGATTACCTTAACTAGCTTGTACCCCTGCACACTGACTCGATACTGGTGCCCCCTGTATATAGCCTCCACACTGACTCGGTACCGGTGCCCCCTGTATATAGCCTCCACACTGACTCGATACTGGTGCCCCCTGTATATAGTCTCATTACTAACCTGTACCCCTCCACACTGACTTGGTACCGGTACCCCCTGTATATAGCCTCCACACTGACTCGGTACCCCCTGTATATAGCCTCCACACTGACTCGGTACCGGTACCCCCTGTATATAGCCTCCACACTGACTCGATACTGGTGCCCACTGTATATAGCCTCCACACTGACTCGATACTGGTACCCACTGTATATAGCCTCCACACTGACTCGATACTGGTGCCCACTGTATATAGCCTCCACACTGACTCGATACTGGTGCCCACTGTATATAGCCTCCACACTGACTCGATACTGGTACCCACTGTATATAGCCTCCACACTGACTCGGTACCGGTACCCCCTGTATATAGCCTCCACACTGACTTGGTACCGGTACCCACTGTATATAGCCTCCACACTGACTCGGTACCGGTACCCCCTGTATATAGCCTCCACACTGACTTGGTACCGGTACCCCCTGTATATAGCCTCCACACTGACTCGGTACCGGTACCCCCTGTATATAGCCTCCCCACTGACTCGGTACTGGTACCCACTGTATATAGCCTCCACACTGACTCGGTACCGGTACCCCCTGTATATAGCCTCCACACTGACTTGGTACCGGTACCCCCTGTATATAGTCTCATTACTAACCTGTACCCCTGCACACTCACTCGGTACCGGTGCCCCCTGTATATAGCCTCCACACTGACTTGGTACCGGTACCCCCTGTATATAGCCTCCACACTGACTCGGTACCGGTACCCCCTGTATATAGCCTCCACACTGACTCGGTACCGGTACCCCCTGTATATAGCCTCGACACTGACTCGGTACCGGTACCCCCTGTATATAGCCTCCACACTGACTCGGTACCGGTACCCCCTGTATATAGCCTCCACACTGACTCGGTACCGGTACCCCCTGTATATAGCCTCCACACTGACTCGGTACCGGTACCCCCTGTATATAGCCTCCACACTGACTCGGTACCGGTACCCCCTGTATATAGCCTCCACACTGACTCGGTACCGGTACCCCCTGTATATAGCCTCCACACTGACTCCGTACCGGTACCCCCTGTATATAGCCTCCACACTGACTCGGTACCGGTACCCCCTGTATATAGCCTCCACACTGACTCCGTACCGGTACCCCATGTATATAGCCTCCACACTGACTCGGTACCGGTACCCCCTGTATATAGCCTCCACACTGACTCGGTACCGGTACCCCCTGTATATAGCCTCCACACTGACTCGGTACCGGTACCCCCTGTATATAGCCTCCACACTGACTCCGTACCGGTACCCCATGTATATAGCCTCCACACTGACTCGGTACCGGTACCCCATGTATATAGCCTCGTTAATGTTATTGTGTTACTTTTTATTATTACTTTTTATTTTAGTCTACTTGGTAAATATTTTCTTCTTGAACTGCACTGTTGGTTAAGGGCTTGTAAGTAAGTATTTCACGGTAAAGTCTACGTTTGTTGTATTTGGCACGTAGCAAATAAAGTTTGATTTGATTTGATGCCAAGAAATGAAAGTGAATCATCAAACTAGCTGGCCTGGCACCATAGACTATGATAGAAGTATAGGGCTATATACAGTAGGCAGAGATGCAAAGACAAAGCCATATCTCAGACTGGCCAATAAAAAGAAAAGATTAACGGGCAAAAGAACACAGACACTGGACATTGGAGCTCTGCCTAGAAGGCCAGCATACCCGAGTCTCCTCTTCATTGTTGATGTTGAAGCTGGTGTTTTATGGGTACCATTTAATGAAGCTGCCAGTTGAGGACTTGTGAGGCATCTGTTTCTCAAACTACACACTCTAATGTACTTGTCCTCTTGCTCAGATGTGCACCAGGGCCTCCCACTCCTCTTTCTATTCTGGTTCGAGCTAGTTTGTGCTGTTTTGTGAATGGAGTAGTACGAAGCGTTGTATGAGATCTTCAGTTTCTTGGCAATTTCTCGCATGGAATAGCCTTCCTTTCTCTGAACAAGAATACACTGACAAGTTTCAGAAGAAAGGTCTTTGTTTCTGGCCATTTTGAGCCTGTAATCGAACCAACACATGCTGGTGCTCCAGATACTCAACTAGTGTAAAGAAGGCCAGTTTTATTGCTTCTTTAATCAGAACAACAGTTTTCAGCTGTGCTAACATAAATGCAAAATGGTTTTCTAATGATCAATTAGTCTTTTAAAATGATAAACTTGGATTAGCTAACACAACGTGCCATTGGAACACAGGAGTGATGGTTGCTGACAATGGGCCTCTGTACGCCAATGTAGATATTCCATAAAAAAATCTGCCGTTTCCAGCTACAATAGTCATTTACAACATTAACAATGTATTTCTGATCAATTTGATGTTATTTTAATGGACAAAACATTTGCTTTTCTTTCAAAAACATTTCTAAGTGACCACAAACTTTTCAACAGTAATGTATATTTTTTTATTTAACTAGGCAAGTCAGTTAAGAACTAATTCTTATTATACAATGACGGTCTACTCCGGTCAAACCCTCCCCTTACCCAGACAATGCTGGGCCAATTGTGCTCCACCAAAAGGGACTCCCGATCACATCCAGTTGTGATACTGGGATTGAACCAGGGTCTGTAGTGACACCTTTAACACTGAGATGCAGTGCCTTAGACCGCTGTACCACTCGGGAGAGTGTTACTTTTTATACAGTTGTCTGACTTGTTTTGATTAAATTATCTCAGCTTTTGGAACTATAGGCTGATACCACCCTCAGATTTCCATAAAGTTTAGAATGGCACTTACGGATCGCTCATAAGTTTTTTCATTGCAGGTGATCTCATTCTGTATAGCGCAGTCTTTGTCCCCTGTGTTTAGATAGGTCCAGTAGCTTTGATTTCCCTCATGGATGCCTGTCTCGTGAGAGGGACTCGTCTTTTCTCCATTACCAGGCAGTAAGGGCTGCTATTGAGGGCTGCTCTTAGACTAATCAAGGAAATTACATTCTATCAGGGGGAAGGAAGATGACTGTTGGATAGGGATGGAGCGGAACGGTGGAGGGGTGAATATTGGCCTTATGTTGGGGGGGTCTCCAGGGAGGCCATACTGCATCTTGTGGGGGTATGGTTGCTCCAGTAAAAACATCTCCATCCACATCGGCGTAGCATCTGGCATTCCTCAAGATTGGCCACTTACTAAGTCCAACATTGATTGTCCGATACCCGTCACGACCTGAATGGCGGTTTTCCATTTTCCCCTGACGACAAGTCACTCAACCATAAAACCTGAAGTCCTGATGGAACACTTTTCACATGCTCGACCAATGATGGCGAAGTTGCGAGTTGCTGCCAACGAAGGGGCCTATTGACAAACAGGTGGGGCCACCGCTGAGATGAGTTGGGGGGAGGGAGGGGGTGAGAGAGAGGGGGCGCGTTTCTTGTCTTTGTTCATTTGTGTCACAGGTTTTTTGATTGATTACACTCAGATAATTTCCTTTATCCTCTCATCAAACAATAAGGCGCTTTTTCTAAAGTGTCAGCCCACCCTTCTCATCCCACGCCACTTTCTCCAGACGCCACCTACTGCCCACACATCTGCATTGTGTGCCAATCGTAAACACACACTCACAGCCGTTCCTGTGTGTTCCTTTAGTTTGTGTGTTGCAGTTTCCTTTAATTGTCATCTGAGCAACAAAAAAACGCCCCTCTACCCTTCAAAATCCCTCACTCCCTGGGCTAAAACAGCTTTGGTCATTGTCTTCACTGATTCCAAGCAGAGCCTACCTTACTGAAGCAGGGCTGAAGCCCTGAGCAGAGCTGACCCCCAGGCTAAGGACCCTGCCTACCACCTCCAGACACCAGCCTCATGTGGTGTTCCCTGTGTACACTGTCAGAGAGATAGCCCCTGGAGGTAAGCATGTGTGGGAGTTGGAGAAGAGCAAATGAAAGAAGTAGAGAGATCACTCTCCTCTCTATAGCTCACGCAACATGGCTCACTCACTGCAGTGATGAAGTTAATAAAATCTTCACAGTCAAACAAGACATCAAATACCGGTTCTGTGGATTTCAGTCGTACATTGTCTGTTTAAACGGAAGCATGGAGACAGTTTGAGTCTATCCTTGCTTGTTGCCTGTTGTTGTCCAGCAAACCACAAACTTGGGATCTCTTTTAGGCATTCCTTCTGCAAATAAAAACTTGGTGCCCCGTGCCCAGCCGGTGCAGTGTGACCTGGCCTTTCTCTGCCCCTGGCACCCCCCTTTCCACTCCCTGCCTGGTGGTCAGCGGTCGATATGAGCCACCACAGACCTTTGGTCACACCCCAACAGGACTGTGACTATGGTTGCCAGAAACATCCGTGAGACGTTGAGGGGCCATTCTGTCATCTTAAAAAGTCTTCAAGTACTTACAGGCACCAGCAGCCCTACAATGTAGTATTTCTTTGGGCTTTGTAATAGTTTGTTAAATATGTCACTGTTGTAAGAACCCTCCATATGGAGAAGTGAAATCTCCATATCTCTCTGTAGTGTAGGCTACACATCTACCCCTATACTTGTCTATATGTAAGATCTAACTAATCTGTCCCATTTTGTTACAGAAGTATCACTTTGTGGTGTTAAGAGCGGGTTAATGACCCGGTAAATCTGGTGTCAGAGTGAGATAAAGTTCCTGTCAGGGACGTGTTTAAATGTCAGTACAGCACATTCACTCAGCGCTTAAAGTATCAACACACAACTACAAATCAGCGTTAACTTTGGGCAGGTTTTAAAGCTTTATGTAAAAGATGACATGAAAAAGAGACATTTGGCAGTGGCAGCAGGGAATAACCACTCTGGGGGAAATGATTGAAGGGGCCTGTAAGTATTTTTATGCCTTGGTGTAAGACACTGCACAGCTCTCTTCCTATCCCAGAGATCCACCTCTCTTCCTATCCCAGAGATCCAGTTATCTTCCGATCCCAGAGATCCAGTTATCTTCCTATCCCAGAGATCCAGCTCTCTCCCTATCCCAGAGATCCATCTCTCTTCCTATCCCAGAGATCCAGTTATCTTCCTATCCCAGAGATCAAGTTATCTTCCTATCCCAGAGATCCAGTTATCTTCCTGTCCCAGAGACCCAGCTCTTCCTATCCCAAAGATCCAGTTATCTTCCTGTCCCAGAGATCCAGCTCTTCCTATCCCAAAGATCCAGTTATCTTCCTGTCCCAGAGACCCAGCTCTTCCTATCCCAAAGATCCAGCTATCTTCCTGTCCCAGGGACCCAGCTCTTCTTATCCCAAAGATCCAGTTATTTTCCTGTCCCAGAGATCCAGCTCTTCCTATCCCAAAGATCCAGTTATCTTCCTGTCCCAGAGATCCAGCTCTTCCTATCCCAAAGATCCAGTTATCTTCCTGTCCCAGAGACCCAGCTCTTCCTATCCCAAAGATCCAGTTATCTTCCTGTCCCAGAGACCCAGCTCTTCCTATCCCAAAGATCCAGTTATCTTCCTGTCCCAGAGATCCAGCTCTTCCTATCCCAAAGATCCAGTTATCTTCCTGTCCCAGAGATCCAGCTCTCTCCCAGGGAATCGGAAGAGACTCAGAGCAGACAGAGGATCCCGGATTAGTGGATCAATAGTCTTTCTCAGATCATTTTTCCTCTGGGAAAGCAGGAGCGTTGGAGATGGAGTTTTAACGGTGCTCACTCACAAGGAGAACAAACATGGACATAGCGTGTGAGCACCTCTCGCCATGACACATTTGACACAGTTGAGTGTGATTGACAGGACAGACATAGTGATTTGGTAACATAGTTAATGTCAACTCTGTTACCAATAGAACTGAATTTAGACTTTTCACTTGCTTGATAGTTGTAATCTGTCCCCTCTACTTAGAAATATCTAGAGGTAGTGAATGGGGTCATGTTGTGGAAACCTGACTTATCAGGTCAGATCAGTGATTACTTCACGGAATGGTGATGGTGGAAGCAAGCCTGTCGCCTGAAAGTATCTGAACCATGAACTTCCCTCCCTCCTTCTCTCCCTCCCTCTCTCCCTCCTTCTCTCTCCTTCTCTCCCTCTCTCCCTCCCTCACTCCCTCTGGGTGTGTGTGGAAGGCAAGTGGGAAGGTAAGATGGTGCTGCACATGGTAATGACCAGAGGTGAGCTTATTTAAATGTAGCAGGAGTTAGCAAGGCGTCCCACAGCACCATGACAGCAGTCCGGGCTTATTGAGTTACACAGAGGAGGAGAGAGCTGTCTACAACACTCTGGCAGGGGAATCTATCTCTCTCTGACCAATATGAATAACACCTGCACAGACATTAAAATAAACATATTCATACACAGAGGCAAGCCAGTAAATAAAGGCATTCAAATTGCACTAATGAAAACATAAACATGTGCGAACAGCAAACAATATAACTGTTTCAAAACCAAACTGAAGAGCTCTGGTGGACAGATGCTTTCCCCACTGGACCTAAAGAAACACAACAGCCTTGTGCTGCAAATAGAATGGAGGTTGGTTCAGGTCAAAGCAGATACTTTCTGGCAAATAACACCCACTCATACACATACTCACAGACAAACACCCACTCATACACATACTCACAGACAAACACCCACTCATACACATACTCACAGACAAACACCCACTCATACACATACTCACAGACAAACACCCACTCATACACATACTCACAGACAAACACACACTCATACACATACTCACAGACAAACACCCACTCATACACATACTCACAGACAAACACCCACTCATACACATACTCACAGACAAACACACACTCATACACATACTCACAGACAAACACCCACTCATACACATACTCACAGACAAACACCCACTCATACACATACTCACAGACAAACACCCACTCATACACATACTCACAGACAAACACCCACTCATACACATACTCACAGACAAACACACACTCATACACATACTCACAGACAAACACCCACTCATACACATACTCACAGACAAACACCCACTCATACACATACTCACAGACAAACACCCACTCATACACATACTCACAGACAAACACCCACTCATACACATACTCACAGACAAACACCCACTCATACACATACTCACAGACAAACACCCACTCATACACATACTCACAGACAAACACCCACTCATACACATACTCACAGACAAACACCCACTCATACACATACTCACAGACAAACACACACTCATACACATACTCACAGACAAACACACACTCATACACATACTCACAGACAAACACACACTCATACACATACTCACAGACAAACACACACTCATACACATACTCACAGACAAACACCCACTCATACACATACTCACAGACAAACACCCACTCATACACATACTCACAGACAAACACCCACTCATACACATACTCACAGACAAACACCCACTCATACACATACTCACAGACAAACACCCACTCATACACATACTCACAGACAAACACCCACTCATACACATACTCACAGACAAACACCCACTCATACACATACTCACAGACAAACACCCACTCATACACATACTCACAGACAAACACCCACTCATACACATACTCACAGACAAACACCCACTCATACACATACTCACAGACAAACACACACTCATACACATACTCACAGACAAACACACACTCATACACATACTCACAGACAAACACACACTCATACACATACTCACAGACAAACACACACTCATACACATACTCACAGACAAACACACACTCATACACATACTCACAGACAAACACACAGACACACACACAGACAGACACACACATAAGCAGACCAGGCACAGGTAGCTCCTCAGTGCCAAAATAGCAATTACCCACCAGGCCGTGCAGTGAGATAGGAGCCACTCTGTTGACTGACTACCCTCAGGAACACCAGTCTGTTATTACTTATGTAAATATCGCATGACAGTGTCTCTATCCAATTTAGAGAAGAATGACTGCGTGTGTGTGTGTGTGTGTGTGTGTGTGTGTGTGTGTGTGTGTGTGTGTGTGTGTGTGTGTGTGTGTGTGTGTGTGTGTGTGTGTGTGTGTGTGTAGAGGAGGAAGGGGCTAGTGGAAGTCATTTCACTCCACTGAAATTGGAAGTTAGAGACAGATAGTCTGGTTAGATGGCAATTCTCCTTGATTTAGAAAGAAATGCTCAAGAAAGAAAATCACAATATCAAGACAGAAAAACCCAATTGCTTTCATGGAACTCATGAATAGCAGGTATTCCTTCTGCAAATAAAACGTACAATACCAACAACATTTTATCCATACAATGGCTAACAACATTCTACCCTGCTATTCACTGTATCTCCCATTACTACCCACCCTCTCCCCCCTCTCTCAATTACCCACCGTGGCTGGTGCCCCGTGCCCAGCCGGTGCAGTGTGATCTGGCCTTTCTCTGCCCCTGGCACCCCCCTTTCCACTCCCTGCCTGGTGGTCAGCGGTCGATATGAGCCACCACAGACCTTTGGTCACACCCCAATAGGACTGTGACTATGGTTGCCAGAAACATCCGCGAGACGTTGAGGGGCCATTTTGTCATCTTAAAAAGTCTTCAAGTACTTACAGGCACCAGCAGCCCTACAATGTAGTATTTCTTTGGGCTTTGTAATAGTTTGTTAACTATGTCACTGTTGTAAGAACCCTCCATATGGAGAAGTGAAATCTCCATATCTCTCTGTAGTGTAGGCTACACATCTACCCCTATACTTGTCTATATGTAAGATCTAACTAATCTGTCCCATTTTGTTACAGAAGTATCACTTTGTGGTGTTAAGAGCAGGTTAATGACCCGGTAAATCTGGTGTCAGAGTGAGATAAAGTTCCTGTGAGGGACGTCAAACCTGCCCAAGGGCTTGCCCTTTTAGATACTCAGAACCAAATAGGTTTTTACTTTCTATGAAAAACAAGTGATCAGACTGTAGTCGGTAAATTTGTAGCTTGCACCAAATAAGTTTGCATCTTTTTAGCATGTAACAGACATATTTTATCAATCCAATTATTCTTCCTCTCTCATTGATCGTAAAAATATATATAGTCACATTAACAGCAATATTACAGAACCTTATCCTCTTCCAATTATTACCGTAGGCTCCCTTCTAGACCTTTCAGATACAGTGAGACAGATAAATAGAGGGGGGGGGCAGAAGCTAGAAACTGTTTCACAGATGATGATTGACAGGTCCTGTGTCAGAGCCCAGAGGTGTGAATGATAAGGTCCTGATAAGGCTGACGACCTCCCACCTTAACCCTAACCCCATGACCCTGCTCATCCATGGGAATGAGAGGCGTGTGGCCGATCCCGTGAGCGCCTTTCTCGAATGAGCCTCTGTTATATTTGTTAATGATTTGAACCTGTAAATGTTTCTATTAGATCCACACAGAGCCATGCACGTTCACTGTCCGTTGTATCCTTGGCCCAGTTTTTCAAAGTTACCAATCCTGATTTCAGCTATCGGATAGGATTAAATGCATAGAGACAGAATGAATAGAACGATATTTCAAATTCAAGTCAATGATTTGTCTGTTCTATTCATTCTATTTCTATGCATTTAATCCTATCCGGTAGGCAAAATCCAGATAGATAACTTTTGAAAAACGTGCCCTGGGGATAGATTGATTGGCTAATATTTGTGTATGGCTCTAGTATTGACAGATAGTCTAGGTCTATGTTGTTGTTTGCAGGATGTCTACCCAGTCAAGGGTAAAAACCATCCTATCCACCATTCTACTCCATTAGCCACAAGCAGGTGCTCTCTTTCCCCATTCTCCATGAAATGTACGGATATACACATGAGTGGTGTCCCATGTGTCCCCCTCTCCTAACCTCCTCTCCCCTCCCTCATTTCCTTCCATTTCCCCCTTAAAGGTTACAGGTAAATGGGGGGTAATCTGTGCCCCCTATCTCCCCACTCTCTCTGTAGTGAAACGCTAGCCCCTCTGCTGCAGCGTTTAGCCCCCCACTCCCAGGACCCATCTAGGGCCTGGCGTGCCCCACTCTACCACTCCTCTCTGTCTCTCTCTCTCTCTACCTCCCCTCTCTGTCTCTCTCTCTCTACCTCCCCTCTCTGTCTCTCTCTCTCTACCTCCCCTCTCTGTCTCTCTCTCTCTACCTCCCCTCTCTGTCTCTCTCTCTCTACCTCCCCTCTCTGTCTCTCTCTCTACCACCCCTCTCTGTCTCTCTCTCTACCACCCCTCTCTGTCTCTCTCTCTCTACCACCCCTCTCTGTCTCTCTCTCTCTACCACCCCTCTCTGTCTCTCTCTCTACCACCCCTCTCTGTCTCTCTCTCTACCACCCCTCTCTGTCTCTCTCTCTCTACCACCCCTCTCTGTCTCTCTCTCTCTACCTCCCCTCTCTGTCTCTCTCTCTCCCTCCCCTCTCTGTCTCTCTCTCTCTACCTCCCTCTCTGTCTCTCTCTCTCTACCTCCCCTCTCTGTCTCTCTCTCTCTACCTCCCCTCTCTGTCTCTCTCTCTCTACCTCCCCTCTCTGTCTCTCTCTCTCTACCTCCCCTCTCTGTCTCTCTCTCTACCACCCCGCTCTGTCTCTCTCTCTCTCTCTCTCTCTCTACCACCCCACTCTGTCTCTCTCTCTACCTCCCCCCTCTCTCTCTCTACCTATCTAATCACAGACCATTAGCCGCCCCATTAAAATTCTTTTGTCCAATTTGGAAGGAATGCTACCCTCGTGGAAAAAACAGAGTGCAGGCACAATAGAGCCTTTTCACAGTGCAGTCGACTTGTATTACTTGAAGTCGCTGAGGAGTGCCGCCCAACACCACAACCACCTCCCTGCCCCACTCGCTCAAGCCGACTTTGTGCATGCGTGTGTGCGTGCGTGCCAGGGTGACTTTCTAATTCTCTCTGTAGTCATAGCAATACACGTTTTTATGAGTCATCCAGCATCAATGTGTACTGATATAAAACTGCACCGTCTCCTTTTCTGGAAACGAAAAACTGGAACTGAAGACATTACAGTGGAAACCTAGGCATCAGATGATGCCTAACTTCCTGGTGTTGTACCCAACCCCTGTATCACTGTAACTCTCTATTGATCATCATTATATTTCAATGACATAAAAACGTGGTTATTGGATTTTATTGAAGTAACGTGTGTACTCATTGGAGTACTGTGTGTGTGTTAGGGGGTTTCTCAGTCCTGGCCCACTGTGGTATGTATGGTGTGGTACACAGGGCCTCTTTATCCCTGATGGAGTGTACTGAAAGGTGGGGTGGCCCAGGGCTGGGGGACGACTACACTCCGCTAGTGAAATGTGGGATGAATGGTCAGAGAGACAAACACACACAATCATGGGACAGCCACACACACACACACAGCCTTATCTTATGGGATTCTGGGACACAGGCTTGAAGCGACAGGCAGGAATGACAGTATTAATCTTAACTGATAACATATGACTGTTAACCCGACAGTGTGTTTGTGTGTGTTTTGGGGGGAGGGACTCCAATGGGAAATATATGTGTGTAGCCTTGAATAGGTGTTTCAAGTGTGTGTGTGTGTGTGTGTGTGTGTGTGTGTGTGTGTGTGTGTGTGTGTGTGTGTGTGTGTGTGTGTGTGTGTGTGTGTGTGTGTGTGTGTGTGTGTGTGTGTGTGTGTGAGAGAGAGAGAGAGAGAGAGAGAGAGAGAGAGAGAGAGAGAGAGATTTAAGGGGATGGACAACCATTACACACTCCTAATGGTAAGTACTGTGTGTGTGTGTAACATACTGTAAATAGATGTAATCCCATGCAGGGTGAAGGTGTTACAGCTCCACTGCTTTCCTGAGACACGGCCGTTGACTATTTCACTCAAGACTCTGTAATATGGGCCATGGATTGCGTTTCAATGGAGGAGCTTTCAGTAGACACTAAACTAGCAACAACAAAAACACCAACCGTACAGTACACTCAAGGTCAGTAAAGAACACAATTTTTTACATTTTAATCCAGGAATCAGTTTAAAACAGCCTGGGAATGCAATGAGTATGTTACTATTCAAATACTTGATTAAAAACAGGAAACTTCATGACATGTTCTTCTAGCTCTTCTGATGAATCATTCAAATGCTTTTTTATTTATTTAATTTAAAGACAACGCAGTGGACTTCAACACATGACAAGAGCTTCCCATATCCCAGTACTGCCTCATCACAACAGTCACTCATCTGTCCTTACTTCCTTTACTTACATTCACTAAAGTACTTATTATACAGTACTCTACAGATGGCTTTTCAAAGGACCGGCCATGTCCACACAAAGTCCCCATCCACACACACACACGCACGCACACACACACACGCACACACACACACACACGCACGCACACACACGCACGCACGCACGCACGCACGCACACACACACACACACACACACACACACACACGCACACACACACCCGAATGTCCAACACATCACTTTTCCCTTATGTGTAACTACCTGTTTGTCTCTAAGTGTAAGTACCTGTCAACGAAACCTTAGTCCTTTCGCACCTAATGTCTTCATCCCCCTTCATATAACACCCATATACGTAATGACAAATAAAGAGCTAACACTGCTAACTCCTTTGATTGTGACTGAGAGTGTTATGTCTGTTTCAGTATGCCATCACATTTCTCCCCCTTTAATGGCCTAGTTCATGTTTCCCCATCAGTGTTTGGCCTTTGTCTTCCTGTATGAGCTACAGATGGATTCTCTTTAGCCTTTGTCTTCCTGTATGAGCTACAGATGGGTTCTCTTTAGTGTCTCCCACAGTTATGAGTCCAACCAATAGACCAGTCTGATTGAAGAGTGTTTATTAGAGAAGGATAAAGTTGTCCCCAGTCACTGATCTAAGTTCAGTTGTAAAGTTTACCCCACCTAAATGTTAAATGTTAGGATTCAGGGAGGTAAAACTGATCCTAGATCTGTAGCTACAGGCAACTTCAACCAGGAGAATGTTTATTGGGTAAAGGGAGGAGAGGAGAGGAGCACAGAGGGGGGAGAAGGAGGACGTTAAGCCCAGTCTTTTGAAGATCAGTGGGGGCTGATTGCTTTGTAACGAGCTGAGGATTGGAGCCAGCGTGAGAGAGAGGAGAAGAGAGTAGTCTGGGTCTTGTCCTCTGTCTGGCAGAGAGAGGAGAGAGCGAGACACCTCAGGTGTTATTTCCTGTAGTGTAGGGTCAGTCATGTGTAAACCAGCCTGGAGCAATACACATCAAGCTGAAGTAAAACCTAAAGTTAGAACACAGGGGAAAGAGTAGTCAAAATGTACACACCAGGCTCCCAAGTGGCGCAGTGGTCTAAGGTATTGCATCTCAGTGTTTGAAGTGTCACTACAGACACCCTGGTTCAAATCCAGGCTGTATCACAACCAGCTGGGATTGCGAGTCCCATAGGGTGGTGCACAATTGGCTGTATGGCTAGAGTAGGCTGTCATTGTAAATATGAATTTGTTCTTAACTGACTTAAATAAAGGTTGAATGTTTTTTTATTTAAAAAGCTGAAGTAAACCTAAAACGTTAGAACACAGGTGAAGGAGAAGTCCAGGGTCCTCATTTATCAATCATATGTAGGCACAAATCTGTGCTTAAATCATGCGTGGGATCATTTCCATGCAACGTGTGTGATTTATCAATATAAACGTTTGCTTTAGAGGAAATTCCCTCACAGCCATGACCGCACCATGCCAAGTGTTTGAATAAGGGAATTGTTTGTCAAGTGTAGAATAGGGAAAATATATGTGTGATATTGTCAGTAATATATATATATATATTGAATTGTATTTTTTTTTTAAATTACTTTAGAAAGTCAAACACATGCCATTCCGGTGGACATCAACCCTCAGGTTTTTGGCAAAGGGCACTTTTCAGCAGGAGCCTGCCGATCGCCATCTCACATCCCTCGATGAGGAAATATTTTGGATGCAATTGTGACAGGTTAAAGGAAATATTCATAGCCTGTTATACATAAAAAATATTAGTAAGTTCATAGTATGTGAGGATCTGAAAACATCTAAGGTTAAAAAGATCATGCATTCAGTATTAGTTGATAGAGATTGAAAACATTCATATAATTGTGTTAAAGTTCAAATCCGTCAAGTGTACAAAGGGTACGAATTGTGAGAGTAATGTGTCTCTCTCTCTCTCTGTAATGTGTAAATGTTATATTGATTACTTTATTCTGTGGTGCCTAAAAGTGTTAATCTGTGATCTATGAAATGCTCTTAATCTATGAGCCGGAGATCGATTGCTCTGGTCTCCACCCATATTCCTGGGGAAATCGTGGTCTTTTCTCATTGAACTAAAAGTTGAATTGAGAAAACAACATCGTATCACTCTCGTGATTATTTCTCCCCTGTTTTCAGAGGCGTAACACAATCATCAGCAAAACTAGCTCTAACAAACAATTTCCATACACCATCGCACAACAGGTTGAAGTCAAGAGGGGTTTCTTTGGGGCGGCAGCGTAGCCTAGTGGTTAGAGCATTGGGCTAGTAACCGGAAGGTTGTGAGTTCAAACCCCCGAGCTGACAAGGTATACAACACTGTACCCTGAAATACAACGGCACAACCAAATAAAGCTAAGAAAAAAACACTTTTATGAGAGTGAAATAGTGGTGGTAGTATCAGATTGAAGACAACAAAAGGGTTTTATTTGGCTTGCCCAGCTTGCTCAGATGTGGTCTGACCAGATGTGGTCTGCCCCTGAACAGGCAGTTAACCCACTGTTCCCAGGCCGTCATTGAAAATAAGAATGTGCCTGGTTAAATAAAGGTAAAATGTAAAAATGTTTTGCCATCAAACAGAGCAATAGACGAATCCCAAAGCACTACTCGTTCATTCTGCAGAACAGCAATGTTGGCCTATAACATAAACTCTGTTCCAAAGTAGTATTTTAGAACAGTTTCTACACAGTACTGATAAATTCATCCAGGTCACCTGTGATACAAGTCAGTATTTGACATCCATCCATGGATGCAGACATCGGGAGATGCTAGGGCATTGTGGAAGGGAATGACAGATGGGTGTAAGCATCTGCCTCTGATTCCAAATGTTGCAAGTTTAAATCCAGTGATAGCAAGTTGTTTTTGAGATTTTTTATTTTAAGCCTATCCCAAACCTTAACCATTCAGAGTTAATATCTAACCTTAAGATTTCGTAGTTATGTCTTAACCCTAATCTTAACCATTCAGAGTTAATATCTAACCTTAAGATTTCGGAGTTATGTCTTAACCCTAATCTTAACCATTCAGAGTTAATATCTAAACTTAAGATTTCGGAGTTATGTCTTAACCCTAATCTTAACCAGTCAGAGTTAATATCTAACCTTAAGATTTCGGAGTTATGTCTTAACCCTAATCTTAACCATTCAGAGTTAATATCTAACCTTAAGATTTCGGAGTTATGTCTTAACCCTAATCTTAACCAGTCAGAGTTAATTGACATTTGCTGCAACTTTGAAGTTTTACATTTGAGAAACATGGATGACTGTTTAATTCTGACTTGATACTGTGAGAGCTAGTTGGATAAATGAGGCCCCTGATCCAACTGATGGGAAATACACTATAAGAGGATCAGACATATTAAACATCACTACACTCTAAGAAAAAAGGGTTCCGAAAGGGTTCTTCAGCTGTCCATATAGGAGAACCCTTTTTGGTTCCAGATAGGACACTTTTGTGTCAGGTAGAACCCTTTTGGGTTCCATATATAACTCTCTGTGGAAAGGGTTCTACATGGAACCGAAAAGGGTTCTAGCTGGAAACAAAAGGGTTTTATCTGGAACCAAATTGAGTTCAATGGTTTCTCCTATGGGGACAGACAAAGAACCCTTTATTTTTTGTACAATATACAGTATCATCTAAATCTATGACATGGCTGTAGCCTCTAATGATGGTGTGTACATTATTATGGTTTCTATTACATAGTGATGGACACTACAGCTATAGCCTCCATCATTACCTCATGTCTGATGATGACAGGGGTAAATGCATTAAACAGGATAATTTGCGAAGGGTTCTCACCCCGGTGTCAGTACACATGCAGGCTGGATGACAGACAGTAGGGTGGGGAGGGTGCCACAAACACACACAGCATGCACCTCTCAATTCAAGGGGCTTTATTGACATGGGAAACATGTCAACATTGCCAAAGCAAGTGAAGCAGATAAAGAAAAAGTAAATAAACCCTAAAAATGAGCAGTAAACATTACATTCATAGAAGTTCCAACAGAATAAAGACATTTCAAATGTCATAGTATGTATATATACAGTGTTGTAATGATGTACAAATGGTTAAGTACAAAAGGAAAAATAAATAAACCTAAATATGTGTTGTATTTACAATGGTGTTGGTTCTTCACTGGTTGTCCTTTTCTTGTGGCAACAGGTCACAAATCTTGCTGCTGTGATGGCACACTGTGGTATTGTCAGAGTCATGTGTATAGGTGGCAGGGAAGTCAGGCGCAGGAGAATAAAATGGAGTGTAATGGAGTATTTAATAACAAATAAATTAAACATACTCCAAACACTAAATGTAACAAATAAAGTGGGTACGAGGACCCGTCGCGCACCAATACAAAAACCAACACAACACTGAATAACAAACTATCTCTGAAAAAGACATGAGGGGAAACAGAGGGTTAAATATACAACAGGTAATGAATGGGATTGAAAACAGGTGTGTAGGAAGACAAAACCAATAGAAAATGAAAAATGGATCAATGATGGCTAGAAGACCGGTGACGTCGACCGCCGAGCACCGCCCGAACAAGGACAGGTGTCACACCATGACCTTAGTATTCTTTGTTTTCTTTCTTATTTTGGTTAGGTCAGGGTGTGACATGGGTGATGTATGTGTTTTTTGTCTTGTCTAGGGTTTTTGTATGTTTATGGGGGTGTTTCCTATCTAGGTGTTTTTGTAAGTCTATGGTTGTCTAGATTGGTTCTCAATTAGAGGCAGCTGTCTATCGTTGTCTCTGATTGAGAACCATATTTAGGCAGCCATATTCTTTGGGTATTTTGTGGGTGATTGTTCCTGTTTCCAGTGTTCCTATGTGTTAGTGTTCACTTTACGGGACTGTTTCGTCTTCGTAGATTTTTTGTCGGTTTATTGTTTTGTTCGTTGTTTAAGTATCCCATTAAAATATGGATTATCATCACGCTGCATTTTGGTCCTCCTCTCTTTCACCCGAAGACCATCGTTACAAGAGGCTTCGACTTCGGTGACAGGTCGTGACAGGTATTTCATCCAATCGGGTTTTTTTTTCGAATTCTGGGTGGATCTGTGTAATCTGAGGGAAATATGTGTCTCTAATATGGTCATAAATTTGACAGGAGGTTAGGAAGTGCAGCTCAGTTTCCACCTCATTTGTGGGCAGTGTGCACATAGCCTGTCTTCTCTTGAGAGCCAGGTCTGCCTATGGCGGCGGCCTTTCTCAATAGCAAGGTTATGCTCACGGAGTCTGTACATAGTCAAAGCTTTCCTTAAGTTTGGGTCAGCCACATTGGTCAGGTATTCTGCCATTGTGTACTCTCTGTTAAGGGCAAATAGCATTCTAGTTTGCTGTTTTTTGTTCATTCTTTCCAATATGTCAAGTAATTATCTTTTTGTTTTCTCATGATTTGGTTGGGTCTAATTGTGTTGCTGTCCTGGGGCTCTGTGGGGTCTGTTTGTGTTTGTGAACAGAGCCCCAGGACCACCTTGCTTAGAGGACTCTTCTCCAGGTTCACCTCTCTGTAGGTGCACATATCCTCTCTCTTCCTTGGGGCTGTGGTCATAGTTGCTGCTGTTTGCACAGCAGTCTGGGAGTTTGCCCCTTGCCTCAGGCTGTGGCACACACACACACACACACACACACACACACACACACACACACACACACTGAAGGTCACACAGACATTCAAACTGCTGCCTACCCTTCACTTTTTGTCTTCAATTACAAATCTCAATGTCATTCTTTAAAGCATTTAATTCAAACATGATTTTTTGTAATTATGATTCAATATAAACTGTGTTTGGTTTATTCAAAGAACATTATCTTGACAATATAAGATAAACACACAAGTCTGCACAAGAATATTCCTTTGGAAGGAGATGAATGACTTGCAAGATTGTCAGGGATTCATGAGTAAATCTTATGTTGGAATTTCCCCCTCAGTTACAGAGCAGATAGACTTGTAAAGGGACATTAAAGGTTGTGACTTGTGAATGTAAAAGAGGAATGTTCCATGAACAAATCTACATGGCAACAAGGGAGACTGGGGTTTTACTGCACAGGGCAGAGCTCCAGTCATTGATGTTTTAGGATGCAGTGCTCCAAGGATCAGGCAGTGGCTTTTCAAATCAAGCTTTGTTATTGCAGAGGCCAAGGGGAGAACAGATGCTTCATTCATTCAATCATGCATGTCACGCTCCTACTCTGAGCTGTTCTGTCTCCTTAGTCCCTCTATCTAGATCCCCCTCATTGTGTGTGTGTGTGTGGAGATAGTGCATCTGGAAGAGGGGGGTACTCTGACACAGGTGGAAGTGTGTGTGTTTGCATGTGTTGATGTGTCCACATGTCATATGTACACATCAACATATGCCACAGTAGCCCACCCATAACTCCAAAGTACACATGGTGGGGGATGAGGGTCCCAGGAGTGTCAGGAAGCTGCTTTCCTACCTTGACAGATGGGAGTGGGGTCAGAAAGAACGTTTAATCACCTCCGCACGCTCATCTCTTTTTCTCTCGTGCTCACACACACACACACACAATGATTTCCCCTTACTTACCCCTCTTGTTCCAAGGAAGGAGGGCCGTACCGTTGACCAGTACCTGCACCCCAATCTTCCTTTTTTGGAAGTTAACCCCCACTCTAATTTAGTAAAGTTCCCCTGCTGCTCTCCCAACTGAGTCCCTGTAGCCTCTGACAAGGGAGGTGTCAGGGTGAGGAGGGAGGAAGAAGGGGGGCTTTAAAGCATCACCCCCTGAAACGATTACCTTTTGCAGGGGATCCAGAGAGAGGAAGTCCCCTAAGCCTGTCTGGCCTCCAGACACTCACTACCCCTTAACCCCATCCAGCCTCCACCCAGACCCCCCACCACTCTACAGTCAGACAGGGAGATGGCTACCTCACAGACAAACTGACAGAGACAGAGATACATTAGCTTGGTCTCAGATCTGTATGTGTCAACTCCTCTGACTAGGGTTCTCATTCCACACTAGTATTTATTAACAAACAGAGGAGGTAAGCACCTACAGATCTGCTACCAGGCTAGAGACAAATAGACCGGACAGGATGTAACACATTCTGATGATGTTATAATGAAGAAATTGTTATTCTGTTCTGATTGCTAATAACACTGTCCCATCACATTCCTCTACTTATCCTTTAATAGGAACTTCCCTTCCTTGTGCCAAACGAAGATGACAGCTTTTCAACAGCACCAAAACGTCTGCATACTAATCAGACTGGCTCTGTGTGAAATCCATTCATGAAATGATTAACCTAATTGTGTTATATGACATGTATGAAATCATCCACAATGCCACCTATCAAGAGCCTATTTCCAGGCTGTATCACGACCGGCCATGATTGGGAGTCCCATAGGGCGACACACAATTGGCCCAGCATCGTCCGGGTTAGGATTTGGTCAGGGTAGGCCGTCATTGTAAATAAGAATTTGTTCTTAACTGACTTGCCTAGTTAAACGGGCTCCAGAGTCAACTCCTCCCGAGTGGGCTTCCGAGTGGCGCAGCGGTCTAAGGAACTGCATCCTTAGACTGTGCTAGAGGCGTCACTACAGACACCCTGGTTTGAATCCAGGCTGTATCCCACCGGCCATGATTAGGAGTCCCATAGGGCGGTGCACAATTGGCCCAGGGTTGTCCTGATTTGGCCGGTGTAGGCAGTCATTGTAAATAAGAATTTCTTCTTAACTGACTTGCCTAGTTAAATAAAATAAAATGAACAAAGAAACAGACTGACTAGCAGAGAGAGAGAGAGAGAGATGGAGAGAGAGATATGGAGAGAGAGATATGGAGAGAGAGATATGGGGAGAGAGAGAGAGAGATATGGAGAGAGAGAGAGAGATAGGAGAGAGAGAGAGATGGAGAGAGAGAGAGAGAGATGGAGAGAGAGAGATATGGAGAGAGAGAGAGAGATATGAAGAGAGAGAGAGCGAGAGATATGGAGAGAGAGAGATGGAGAGAGAGAGATGGAGAGAGAGAGATATGGAGAGAGAGATGGAGAGAGAGAGAGAGATATGGAGAGAGAGAGAGAGAGAGAGAGATATGGAGAGAGAGAGAGAGATATGGAGAGAGAGAGAGCGTGAGAGAGATATGGAGAGAGAGAGATGGAGAGAGAGAGATGGAGAGAGAGAGATATGGAGAGAGAGATGGAAGAAGAGAGAGA